>NW_012119487.1:1773926-1774383 GCF_000951035.1 Colobus angolensis palliatus | reverse complement strand
TTTTCCCAGCACCATTTATTAAATGGGGAATCCTTTCCCTATTTCTTGTTTTTGTCAGGTTTGTCAAAGATCAGATGGCTGTAGATGTATGGTATTATTTCTGGGGGCTCTGTTCTGTTCCACTGGTCTATATCTCTGTTTTGGTTACTGTAGACTTGTAGTATAGTTTGAAGTCAGGTAGCATGAAGCCTCCAGCTTTGTTCTTTTGGCCTAGGATTGTCTTGGCAATGTGGGGTCTTTTTTGGTTCCCTATGAACTTTAGAGCAGTTTTTTCCAATTATGTGAAGAAAGTCGTTGGTAGCTTGATGGGGATGGCATTGAATCTATAAATTACCTTAGGCATATGGCCATTTTCACAATATTGATTCTTCCTATATCGTGAGCATGATATGTTCTTCCATTTGTTTGTGTCCTCTTTTATTTCACTGAGCAGTGGTTTGTAGTTCTCCTTGAAGAG
>NW_012119487.1:1758095-1764490 GCF_000951035.1 Colobus angolensis palliatus | reverse complement strand
CTTGTAGAGTTTCTGCTGAGAGATCTGCTATTAGTCTGATGGGCTTCCCTTTGTGAGTAACCTGACATTTCCGTCTGGCTGCCCTTAACAATTTTTCCTTCATTTTACCTTTGGTGAATCTGACAATTATGTGTCTTGGAGTTGCTCTTCTCGAGGAGTATCTTTGTGGCATTCTTTGTATTTCCTGCATTTGAATGTTGGTCTTCCTTACTAGGTTGGGGAAGTTCTGCTGGATGATATCCTGCAGAGTGTTTTTCAACTTGGTTCCATTTTCCCAGTCACTTTCAGGCACACCAATCAGATGTAGATTTGATGTTTTCACATAATCCCATATTTCTTGGAGAATTTGTTCATTCTTTTTTACTCTTTTTCTCTACACTTCTCTTCTCACTTCATTTCATTAATTTGATCTTCAATCATTGATACTCTTTCTTCCAGTTGATTGGGTCAGTTACTGAAGCTTGTGCATTTGTCATGTAGTTCTCGTGTCATGGTTTTCATCTCTGTCAGTTCATTTATGGTCTTCTCTGCATTGATTATTCTAGTTATCCATTCTTCCATTCTTTTTTCAAGTTTTTTAGTTTCTTTGTGCTGGGTACATAGTTCCTCCTTTAGCTCTGAGAAGTTTGATCAACTGAAGCCTTCTTCTCTCAACTTGTCAAAGTCATTCTCTGTCCAGCTTTGTTCCATTGCTGGCAATGAGCTGCATTCCTTTGGAGGGGGAGATGCGGTCTGATTTTTTGAATTTCCAGCTTTTCTTCCCTGCTTTTTCCCATCTTTGTGGTTTTGTCTGTCTTTGGTCTTTGATGATGGTGACATACTGTTGAGGTTTTGGTGTGGGTGTCCTTTCTGTTTGTTAGTTTTCCTTCTAACAGTTAGGACCCTCAGCTGCAGGCCTGTTGGAGTTTGCTTGAGGTCTACTCCAGACCCTGTTTGCCTGGTTATCAGCAGCGGAGGCTGCAGAAGATAGAATATTGCTCAACAGTGAGTATTGCTGTCTGATTCTTGCTGTGGAAGCTTCATCTCAGAGGTGTACCCAGCTGTGTGAGGTGTTTCGTGTTGGTCTTCACCTAGTGGGAGATATCTCCCAGTTAGTCTACTCAGGGGTTAGCGACCCACTTGAGCAAGCAGTCTGTCCATTCTCAGATCTCAAGCTCCGTGCTGGGAGAACCACTGCTGTCTTCAATGCTGTCAGACAGCAATGTTTACATCTGCAGAGATTTCTGCAGCTTTTTGTTTAGCTATGTCCTGTCCCCAGAGGTGGAGTCTACAGAGGCAGGCAAGCCTCCTTCAGCTACGGTGGGCTCCACCCAATTCGAGCTTCCTGTCAGCTTTGTTTTCTTACTTAAGCCTCAGCAATGGCAGGCACCCCTCCCTCAGCCTCACTGCCACCTTGTAGTTAGATCTCAGACTATTCTTCTAGTAATGAGGGAGGGTCCATGGGCTTGGGACCCTCTGGACCAGGTGTGGGATATAATCTGGTGTGCCGTTTGCTAAGACCCTTGTAAAGCACAGTATTAAGGTGGGAGTTACCTGATTTTCCAGGTGTTGTGTATCTCAGTTTTTCCCCCTTGCACTTCCTAGGGGAGGCAATGCCTTACCCTGCTTCAGCTCTCGCTGGTTGGGCTGCACCCGTTGAGCAGCACCAACTGTCCGACATGTCCCAGTGAGACGAACCTGGTACCTCAGTTGAAAATGCAGAAATCACTCGTCTTTTGTGTCACTTAGGCTGGGAGCTTGAGGCTGGAGCTGTTCCTATTCTGCCATCTTGGGTGCCACCCCCCACTTTTTTTTTCTTAACTACTTGTATATCTCTTTCTTTCTCTCTTTGACTTTGTCCCTCTCTCTTTGACTTTCCTCTTGCCTCTGTCTCTTCCTCTCTCTCTATGCCTCTCTCTTTCTTTCTTTCTCTCTCTCTCCTTGGCTCCCTCTTTATCTCTCTTCCTCTCTGTCTCTTCCTCTCTCTCTTTGCCTCTTTTCCTCTCTGTCTCTTTCCCTTCTTTCTCTCTGCTGGTCTTTCCTTGCTTCTGCCAGCCACTTATGCTGCTGTTCTTTCAACTACTGTGTGTTGGGGGAGCTAAAACCAGCTGTAACCAAGTGTCTATGTACGGGAACTGGTCTGGGTTCCCTGGCTGACAGGTTACCTTGTGTCATACCCTTGAAACAAGGGACCTTTCCAGGCTTCCTTCTAATGGCCAACCTACCTCTAATGCTGGCCAGTCTATCTTACACAAAATTTTTTAAAAAATATACTTTATGTTCTAGGGTACATGTACACGATGTTCAGGTTTGTTACATATGTTTGTTTACATGTGCCATGTTGGTGTGCTGCACCTATTAGCTCATCACTTACATTAGGTATATCTCCTAATGCTATCCCTTCCCCTCCCCCACCCCACAACAGGCCTCGGTGTGTGATGTTCCCTTTATTGTGTCCAAGTGTTCTCATTGTTCATTGTTCAATTCCCACTTACACAAAGTTCTAAGTTTTTCCGGTGTCATTGTACTCCATAGTCTCCCTTAAATTCTTTTTTGAAATTTATCAACATAGTTCCTAGTAGGGTGGGCTTATTTGTGCCTGACCTATGCTTCTTTGAGACAAAACACCACGCTCACACCACATGCACCCTAGAAAACCAAGAACGGGTAAAAAGGGCACACACACACTTTTGCAGTTTGTACCAAACCAAAATCAAAACCAAAATCAGAGTTTCCAGAAATCCAAGCCAGATCAAAACCAAAACCAAAGTATCAAGCAATCAAAGTGAAGTCAAAAACAAAAACCAAAGTGCCGGTTCAGGAACACTGTGGGTGATCAGGTCATGCTTCCACTCAAATGGAGTAGGCAAGTTCCCAAGATCAATCCTGTCAAGCAATTGAAGCCAAGTCAAAACCAAGACCAAAGTGCCAATAAAGACATGCCGTGGGTGATCAGGCCATACTTCCACTCAAATGGAGCGGGCAAGTTCCTAAGACTGGTCCTGTCAAGCAGTTCAAACTAAGTCAAAACCAAAACCAAAACCAAAGTGCTGATAAAGGCATGCCATGTGTGATCAGGCCACACTTCCACTCAAATGGAGTGGGCAAATTTCAAAGACTAGTCTTCTCAAGTTTTAGATGTCCAGACTCCAAGTGCCCATTCCTTCCTGGTGTTCAGCAACTGCATTGATCCTCCACAGGGGCCTGTCACACACTGCTCTGGTAAGGTGTCCCACCGGGGCAAATACCTACCCAGGAGCACTCTCAGGATCCGCGTTGCTCGGGTTCATTGGAATCCCCCACAGGGATGTTCCACAAGGCAGGCTTAAGCCACCTAAGGAGCTGCCTCAACCATCAGCCAATCACCTTGCTTCCCTGTCAGGGAACCAAGAAATGTAGTAGGATGAGTCACAGACAAAACTCCTCAGACACCGAGTTAAAGAAGGAAGGGTTTTATTTGGCCGGGGGTATCGGCAAGTCTCCTGTCTCAAGAGCCAAGCTCCCTGAGTGAGCAATTCCTGTCCCTTTAAAGGGCTCACAACTCTGTGGGGGTGCATATGAGAGGATCATGATTGAGCAAGCAGGGAGTACATGACTAGGGGCTGCATGCACCGGTAATTAGATCCGAACAAAACAGGATAGGGATTTTCACAGTGCTTTTCTATACAACGTCTGTAATCTATAGATAACATAACCAATTAGGTCAGGGGTCGATCTTTAACTACCAGGCCCAGGGTATGGCACCGGGTCATCTGCTTGTGGATTTCATTTCTACCTTTTAGTTTTTTCTTTCTCTTTCTTTGGAGGCAGAAATTGGGTATAAGACAATATGAGGGGTGGTCTCCTCCCTTAGGCCAAGTATAAGCATGCCAAGGCAAATATTTAAGCTAAATTGTAGAGCTAACATAAAGTACATTGATTTCTTTATTATGGCTAGCAGATATTTAAGAATGTTAGTATAGGTGTTTGAAAAAATTTTGCTTTTAAGGGAATTTACTATGTATTCCTAATTAGATAAAGAGGCAAGTCTTTGAAGAAGAAACTTTACTTTACTTTTTACAGTACTAAAGAGTGGTAATGTGGCTTCTAGGTACAAGTTCCAGTTACCATGATAAAATGACATTCAATTTAACCACCATAAAAGCATTGACAGTGGATGAATTAGGGTTATAGAATACTGGATTTGATAGACTTTAGTCATTATCTGCCCTCTATTATATGCTGAAATCAGAAAACTAAGTCCCAGAGAGGTAAGGCGACTTTTCTAGAGACTGCAGAGGTAACCTAAGAGTAGAAGGCAAGAGGGTAAACATTATTGCAGAGTTAAAACAAAATGGTTTGGTAATACAGAAGCAGAGGAGACTCTTTTTAGCTGGAGGGACTCAGGAAAGCTTCAGGGAGGACAGCATTTGACCTGGGCATTGTAGGAAGAATGGAATTTTAACTATTAGAGGCTGGGGAGGCAATACTGGAGTAGCATTGAGACAGCCAGGTGAGAGGAGATCTGCAGAAAAGCTCCAACTGGCATGCACACAGGGGTGGAGCCTCAAAAATTTGTACCATTTGTGTGGGGAAGAGCCTGGCCCCTCCTCTTCCTGTGTGGAATTGGAAAGGCCAGGTGGTAAGCACTCTAGCAGGGGACTCTGGCCTTGTGGAGAGTCACTGTTTCCTTTTTTTCTTCCTTTTCACCCCATAAAACCCTGTCTTACTCACCATTCAAATTGTCTGAGAGCCTGAACTTTTGGTCTGTGGGACAAAGAACCCTATTTTTAGCTGAACTAAGGAAAAACCCTACAACATTTTTGGCACCTAACATGGGGCTTGAGAAGTGGCAAGTGAAATGGAGACTCAAAACCTCTCACCGTTGATTCTAAGCCTTTTCATCTTCAGACTTCTGAGGGTAGGGGGAGCCATTCCCCAATCCCCTGTTGTTCCCAGGCCTTTTCCTTCCTTTTTTGAGACTGACCAGCAAGCAGCAACTCCCCACTGCTCTCCCCTCCCTTCTGGGGCTGGAACACATGGCCCAAGGGTCGTGTACAGCCAACTGGCTGGTGTTTTCCACCATGTACCACCAAAGTCTTCAACTTCCCCCACTAAGGCGTTTTACTCCATTGAACAGTAATTAAGCTTTTCTCCTGGTGCAGGAACCAGTTGTATAAGAATAAAAGGGACTTTCCCAGACATTTTGAAGCTTTTTTCTTTTCTCTTCCCCACCCCATCAGCAGTTAACCTTTAATTTGTTTTTTCTTTTAGAAGACGTTTTTTACTAGGCCAGGCCCCACACCTGTCATAGTTCATATTTTCTGCAAAGATTTTGTTGTGAAATCAAGCCTCCATTTTGTTTTACATCCTGAGGGCATGGCTGGTAACCACCTGGCAAGGTTTCACTTAGCAATCTTGCCTTAGGGGATGAGCCCTCTCTGATTTGATATCTGCATGTTTTCCTAGTCATGTCTCTTAAAAGTCCCCACCCAGTGACTGGGTTTTCTTCTGCTTGCCTGCATGTGTACTGTGTGTACACAGTAAAAAGGACTCTAATTAATCTGGCCCAAAGAAGGACAAACACTTGAATCTAAGATTTTTTAAAGGAAAGATAAAATCTCTGGTGCCTTTCAGTTCACTTGACCTTAATCTTTAATAAATAAAAACAGCCTTTAAGACTATTGGTAAAAATGCAGGTCAGATGCAAGGTTTGCTAAGGTTTTGAGGTTACAAACTGCTTTTTGGGTTTTGAGACCTGTCTGTCTTGCCTGCTTCACAATTGGTAGTGCCTGAGGATATATCGAACTAAACATGCCCTAGATTAAGAAGGCAAACCTTGGCAGCACTTACCACACAATTAAAGCAATTTAGCAGGTTTTACATTAAAGTTAAAAATTGCCAGGAGTTACCATTATATCATGTAATATAAAAATAGATTTACATGCAAAATGCATAAGAACAGTAAAATGTGTTTTTTAGTAAAAGGTTATAAGAAGGCATGGAAATGTAAACTTTTGTCTTGGGTTAAATGATTGTTTTGAGTTAGATAGGAAAAGCTGAGCATTCAAACAAGCGGTAGAAGCATTGTGGAAGTTAATCCTGCTGAAGAGGTTCTCTATGTGAACATACTGACTAAATTCAAAGGGTTATAAAAGTTTTTGCTTCTTTAAAATTTATCAGTCATCATTTTGGCAAAATAAATAATTTATGGTAACCTGGAATTCTATTTCATAATATCAAGTGCTTTAAACAAATTTAATAGGCTTCCCAAAATCAAACTTCGGTTTCCAAATGGTCTTTCCTGACACTTAACTCTTTGGATAGTCTAGAGGGCCCCTAGAATGTCCAGAAAAGAGAGGTAAACAGGATTATTTGACATTTGGGTACATGGTATTGCCAAAATGATGTTCAATCTTTTTTTTTTTTTTTTTTTT
>NW_012119487.1:1714623-1758040 GCF_000951035.1 Colobus angolensis palliatus | reverse complement strand
CCGCCCCCCGGGTTTATGCCATTCTCCTGCCTCAGCCTCCCAAGTAGCTGGGACTACAGGCGCCCGCCACCTCGCCCAGCTAGGTTTTTTTTGTATTTTTTTAGTAGAGACGGGGTTTCACCGTATTAGTGAGGATGGTCTTGATCTCCTGACCTTGTGATCCGCCCGTCTCGGCCTCCCAAAGTGCTGGGATTACAGGCTTGAGCCACCGCGCCCGGCCGATGTTCAGTCTTCTTTAGGTTAAATCTTGGTAAATAATGCTAATATATGTTCCAATATTGTATGGGATTTCTAAAATTCTAATGTCTAAGTGTATGCTATCAATCGTATTAAGATTGTGATGTTATTGTAAACCATGGAGATAACCAAACTTCTTTGTCAATTTTGTTTGTAACTGTAACTACCCTAGACATTTTATTATTCACAAACAATTGTTGTCTTGCTTTAATCCTTTTCAAAAGATTCTTTATAATAAGCTACAGAACTTTAACAGGTGTTCTCAAAAACAGATTTCTGATAACTTTAGAGATTGTAACATTGGAATAAAAGAAAATGTACAGGACTCATAAAGAGTTGAAATGTTCACAAATATCAAGCAAAACAAGAGTTAACTAAATGGACTGAACTGAGAAAGCTGAAGCAACCTTTTTGACTTTTGCTTGTAATATTGCTGACCCTTGTTTTGTTTTTCAGTCAAGGAAACTTATTTTGAGCTATTTATGGTCTTTAATAATTAAGCAATGTGTACTCCTATTATCAAAAATTAGAGCATGTTTGTTTCTCTCTGCCCCATTCCTCCAGAATTTAGAACCTATCTGTGAGTATTCTTAACTTATGGCAATATAGTTGTTTGCATCCATGCAATAAGAATCCAGTTTTCTTTTGCAATAGGACACAATTGGAGAAAGCGGTTATTGTACCAAGGCTTCGACTGGAAGGGTATGCTTCCTTTTAAGGAGTTAATCTCAACTTACAGAGCCAGTGAAAGCCCAGTGGGGAAACTGGTCTCATACCCTTGTCTACACAGTCCCTGTACAGGCTTCCTGACCTGTGATCAGTAAAGAATGTCACTTTCTAACAGGTCTAGGAGCTCCAAGTTTATCTTGGGACCTTAAGAGGAGAGGATCACCCAACTCACAAGCGTTTAAGGACACAAACCCATGGATGGGCTCAGCTTTAAAAGGTCTTATCTGAGACTCCTCGTTGAACAGACTTCCATCAAAGCCAATCTAAAAGACCTATGTAAAAATAACTATTCTTGCTGCACTTTATGCAAATAATCAGGCCAAGTATAAGACTAAAGTCTATTTAAACAACTAATTCCTATGATTTCTTAGCAAAAATAGGACTGGAGAGAGAGAAATTATGTTCTAAAACTTATCATACATTTGTCACTAAATTCTAAACTCATTAGTTGTTTTTGAGTTTTTGCCTATGTTTTAGACTAACCCTGCTTGCTCCTGTGAACCAACCAGCAAGCCCTGGTTGCAGCTCAGAAAGAACAAAAGGGATGGGTGACATAGAAATCTGGATCAATAATTTAGTTCTGAGCAATTATCCTGCAGATCCTGCCAGGTGATGAGAATAAATAGCATGCCCCAGACTCGGAGGTTTTCTTTTTGGGAAAGTAAGACCAAGGGAGCTAACCAAAGCAGAGCACCATGAACTCAAATCTCAGCAAGCATAACTACAGCTACCAGTTTCTGGATGTGTCACAAGACGTCCTTTCCTCTCCCTTGTTCGAGGAGGACTTAATTCCACAGCCTCACTTTAGCATTTGCTTATGATAAGGAGTCCATGCAACCCCCAAGATACATTCTTGTCCCAGACTCAGTTCCAAGTGTTGGGTCAAAGCCCTAGGAAGAAAACTGGATCTAGGGAATCCAGAGGCAGAGAGCAACAGATGTTAAAAGGCACACAGCACAGGTGAGTGTGGCTCATTCCTGCTGATTAAGCCAAGCCCAAGCTTCCTGTTTCATGGATAAAGGCTACATTAATATCCACAGCATAAATGCGATCTAGGGAACTCCAAGGCTACTGACAGCAGGGGAAACAGGGCATACGTGGGTAAGAGTGGATGACTCCCCCGCCAAGCCCCCCTGCTTCACGGGTGCAAGCCACTGTAAAACCCATGCAGCACCTGCCAAGATCACTGGAACTTGGGGATGCAAGGATGGAAGATGAAAAGAAGACACTCTTCCCTCTCTCCCTCATGTATCCCATGTATCTGCTAGGAAAAGAAGGGAACTAGGGATGCCTGCTCTTCTATTTCTAGATGGGTAGTGATTCATCTTCAGTCTGTACCCCTTTCGAATGCATCCTGAACCCCTGGGACTCCTTTAAAAATTGCCTTATTTTTTCCTTTTTCCTCCTCAGTTCTCTCTTCACAAATAGGTAATTGCATCTATATACTATGAGACACTCACATCAGATGCATCCTCCAAACTGGAAAGAGTTAATTTCCCAAACCTTAAACTTGTTGGCTTAGGATTGGACTCAGGGGAAGGAAACCCAGAAGCCCAACATTCTGGCAAAAAGGTGAAGTTTTTTACTTCTTAACTTTTTTTTTTGTTTTTTTTTAAGCAGTCAGGCTTTTGGCCTCCCTCTCCCTGTGCAACCAGGTAAAAGGCCTTGGAATTTTTGAGCTGTCTTTACCTCTCCCTTTGTTTTGCTTAGATATATGTTTTCTAATAACCTGGTTTGTCTGTCCTTGCCTTCAGGTCATCAAACTCCAAATTGTCATGCACCCAGAGCATCTGACAATGGCCCCTTTTGCCAGGAACCCTTAAATAGGCCTCTGAGGAAGCTCTGTCTGCCGTTTCCCCAAAACAGCGCCTCCTGTCAGCAGGAAGCAGTTAAGATTGGTCTTTGTCCTTATCCTTATTCTAACCGCAGTTAGATGTACTGCTTTAGAGGGAAAATGAGACAGCCAAGCGTGAGAAGGTCCCTGAAAAAACTCCAACCAGACTGTGCACTGGGGTGGAGCCTCAAAAATTTGCACCATTTTTAGCAGGGAGGAGCCTGGCCCCTCCTCTTCCTGTGTGGAATCTGGAGTTTGAACTCCAGGGCAGGAAGCACCCTAGCAAGGGACTCTGGCCTTGTGGAGAGCCCCTGTTTCCTTTCAATTCTTCCTTTTGACTCAATAAAGCCCTGTCTTACTCACCATTCAAATTGTCTATGAGCCTGAACTTTCATGGCTAGGGGACAAAGAACTCCATCTTTAGTTGAACTAAGGAAAAGTCCTGCAACAGCACAAAGCAAGACCAAGTGCAGCCATCTCTGTAGAATAGTGAGTCATGTGGTTTGGCCGGAAAGCAAGTATGGTTGGCATAGCAGTAGGAGGTAAGGCTGGGAAGATAGGTTACGATCAATTAGAGAGTTTTGATTGACAAAGAAGGTGATAAACCTGTGGCAGTCATAAGAATGTGCTTCACGGATCTCTAATATAGTTAGTATAGGCAGTATAATTGACCAAGCTCTTTAACTGCTGTACTTGAGATACACTTCTGTGCTTGTGCTAAGTCTTGCTTTCCTATGAGCTGTTTTCAGCCAGTGGCTAAGTATGTTAGAGAGACTTGGGACACCTTTGGTGGCTTGAAGACTTCTCAATGGTGAATCTTCCTGCTGAATCTTCCTTAGCCTCTGCATAGCAGTCTAAGATGTTTCTACCCAACATTTCTTCCCTCTCTTTTTCACTCAGTATCAGACTTGTATTGCAATCTGATGACTCTTCCAGCTTGTCACTCCTTTATTTTAGTCTTCTTTCAGTTACTATAGCAGGATATATAAAGCAAAAGAAATTTCTTTCTTTTACAAAGAAAATAAATGTATTTCTTATAGTTCTGAAGGCTGGGAGGTTTAAGATTGAGGAGCTGTCATTTAGTTGGCCTCTGGTGAATGTCTTGATCTGCAGTATAACATGGCAGAGAAGTGAAAGCAGAAGTGGACATGTGGAAAAGGAAAGATGTGGCTGCATGAATTCCTTCGTGATGCTGGAACCTCCCTGACCCAAACACCTCTCACTAGGCTCTACCTCCCAACACAGCTGCATTGAGGAATTAAGGTTCCAACTCATGGACTTTTGGGAGACATACTCAAATCTTGGCATACTCTCTTATTTTCCTTCATACGGGTATTTTGCTTAATAAAATCCTTGCATATTTAGTCTTATTTTGATATCTGACCTGGATTAAGTAGAATCTAGTCTTAGAAGCCTTTTACTTAGCTTCATTAATCCATTTAGTCACCGGGCATAATGGACAAGAAAGTGAAACCTGTTCAGTGTTAACACATTCTGCCCCCTTGGAAACAGCCAAAGTTGCAGGTCAGTAGTAGCAGCTTCCAGGATGAAAGACTGATGATACAAAAGAGGCTTCTCTTTTTATCCTCATTATAATGTGGATGCTGGATTCTTTCTGGGTTAAGCATTTTCAATCTTTATTATTTCAAGTTATTGTTTCAAATTGTATTACATACCATGTCCCTAGTATTTTATTTAAAATATCTTTATTTTTCTGTAAAGAACAAGTGTGCCACATTTAGCTTTTGATAGAAAAGATTAAGAAACTATCATAAAGAGAATAGTTAAAAGAAAGGCTAGTAAAGGGAGCCAACACAAGGAGAGATTTTGGAAAAGGGTGGTGTCTTAGTCCATTTTGTGCTTCTATAACAGAATATCTGAGATTGGGTTATTTAAAATAAACAGAAATTTTTTTGACTTAGTTGTAGAGGCTAGAAAATTCAAGACCAAGGGGCCAGCATCTGATGAGGGGCTTCTTGCTGTATCCACCCATGGCAAAGGAGAAGGCGGAAAGGAAAAAGAGTGTGTGGGGAAAAGAGGGAGCCAAACTTGCTTTTATCACCAACACACTCCTGAGATAATGGGATTGATCTTTTCATGAAGACAGAGACTTCACCTAATCACCTCATTAGGCCCCACCTCCCAATACTATTGCCAGTTTCAAACACATAACTTTGGGGGACATATTGAAACTATTGAAGGTGATAACCAGTTAACATTCTTTACAGGAGAACAAAAATTGTAAACTGCAGCTAGAGCATTAAGACTGAACAGAAGGAGAAATTTGTCCTTGAAGAATGGGAAATTTTGTGGGCTACTCTCTGAAAGCAGTTTTAATTTTTTTTTTTTTGAGAGATTTCAAACTAATGGTTTCTAGATTTAATGTACACAGGAATCTTCTGGGGGAACTTATGAAAACTGTGGATTTCAGCAGAGATGTCTATTCAGCAGATCTGAATTATGACTATATTTATATTCAGGAATCTTCACTTCTATAAGCTCCCTGAGTTATTGTGATGTAGGTGTTCTGTGGCTAACAATTTGGAACAAACCACTCTAGATGGTTTTCCTGGGATAGTTTGATGTTCAGGATATATGGAGGCAGAAGGATAGACAGATGAGTCTTCTTTAACCTTTGAGTCAACCTCAGAGGCAGGGTTCTCTATAAATAAACTGTTTATATTTTTCAAAGATACCAGAACATTTGGAAAGATTTCAAGAGATTTCTAAAAATTTTAGGGATATAAATTTAATAATATTTTCTTCGTGGAGCTATATTTCCTCACTGATTTAGCATTAACCTGACAAATGCTTTTCAATCTCTTCCCCTGTAGAAGTAGGAAAACAACCATAGCTATTAAATGGGTAGTGATAATGACGAAATAAGGCAAGTTATGCAAAACAGGACAATGCCTTACATATTATAAAGCAGGAATTGCCAAAGTCTTCCTGTAATGGTGAGAATATAAGTATTTTAGCTTTGTGAGTCACATAGGTTCTGTTGCGACTACTCAACTCTGCAAGTGTTGCTTGAAAGCAACCACATAAAATAAATGAATGAGTGTGGCTGTGTACTATTATAAAAATTTATTTACAAAAACAGATAGTGAGCTAGATTTGGCCCACAGGCAGTAGTAATTCACTGACCCTTGCTATAAAGTCTTGATAAATTTTATTAGTATTATTAATACAATGGCTTACAAAAAGTCTTTAATACTTAACAATGCAATATATTTTTTAACCAAGAACTAAGTATATACCTCATTTACAATTATTTAAAAACAAATTTGCTTATGGGAGCAATGAAGAAAAAAAATCTTGCCTGTAAATCCTGGTATAACTTAATTGAATTTTAAAGAAAAACTTTTAACTACAGAGACTGACATTCCATTGTTCTAGGTCCCTGAGGGAGAAATCCAGGCCAAAATGAAGAACAATGTTCACAAAGGCTTGGTAGAAATAAGAGGAGACATTTGTTGAAATCTTCAACATCTCTGACCTTTTTTTCTCTCTTGGAAGGGTTTGGTTTGGACTCACGACAGAGCTCAGTTTACAAAGCACAGTTCATGGAAGGAGCAGCTGTAACAAATGTTCCATTAGGAGATGTTCGTCTATTACGTTGCTCAATGTCTATTGACATTGAATTGCTTTTGTTTGTTTTAGACTTCAATTCTAAAAAAAATGTTTGTCTCTCCTAACAGACCAGTATACTTCCTTTTACCAAATGTTAGAGGTTACATATTGTTTATTTAGCTTTTGGCCTTGGTTATCTGTAAGACTAGAGTTAGATACAAGTGTCGATCAATATAATGCTTTGCATCTACTTGGGAGACACACTTTTTTTCCCTCAATTCTTATTTTTCCAAAATGTCAAAGATTATCCTAAATGTTATTGCATAGGTATCTTTCATTGTAAATTCCTTCAGATGCTTTTTAGATCTAGCTGAAACATAAATCAAAAATTATAAATTAAAAGTAATTTGGTCATATTTGGCAAAAAGAATGCTGTTTTCTATGTAAAGGGCCTCCCAAAGTAACAGATATATGAGTATAGATAAGATAAACTGTTAATAAATTCTTTATAAATAATGAAGTGTTTTGTAAATAAATATATTATAAGACATTATGATCTTTAGTTCTAGAGTTCAACAAACCTGGGTTCCAATTCCAGCTGCCTCACAAAATCAGCTGCTCTGAATCTTAGTTTCATCATCTGTGAAATGACTATAATAGCTGTAACCATCTCACAGAATTGTTGTGAGAATTAAATGAAATAATACATATGATGTGCACATAGCATGATGTCTGGCCTATGATAAGCATTAAACATTTATATCTGTTAGGTAGCTATCATGACATTTTAATTTTTCCAGCAGTATTTCTGTCAAAATATAGGAAATGTGGCTATTTGCTTAGCTCTAAATACGAGGTCCTAAAAGTTCATCTGAGCAATTACTGATGTTTTCTAAATCTATCCTCTCACTTTTTTCTCTAGTAGTTTGAGTGATCCCCGACTGAGCAGATGAAACATGACCTAACATCTGAGAACTTTGTTACCAAGTAGGGTGGATAGAAGACCATCAAAAACATTGTTTGGGAGTCTTAAAATATTTACCCACAATTTAAATTGTCTAATAATTTAAACCATGGGCTGCTTTTCATGCTGTGTAATTCTACTGTTTTTCCATACAACTCCTGTGTATCAGGGCTGGCAGCACTATTTGCCTGAGCCAGTCTTATTTTATTTTACTTTTTGGTAACTTTCGTGAACTGAGGGAAGCGTGGAATGGCAAAATTGCATGACACAATTTGGTTTTGTACATAGACCCAATTCTGCTAATTCTCTACAATTTCCCCCTCACCTGTACTACCTAACTCTAAAATATATTATTAGAACAGGAATTTAATATTTTTTTCCAGTTTTTTTTTTTTTCTTTAGGAGGTAGTGACTGAAGATAATAAAGCCCAAAGTGTTATGCTAACTAGGACCATTGAAGTTGGCAGAAAAAGGCCACAACAATAGCAAGAAGGCCCAGGATTTTCAACAGAAAGGAAACTGGGAAATTAGATGAATCCTTCAGGACCCGAGTCTTTAGTGGCTTCAGTATCCTTTGTTTCTGGGTGAAGATGGCACTCCTGGCTCCTTCCCATTGCCCAGGCCCAGCTAGGCGATACTGATAGGAGTTGCAGGGTCCGAAATACAGTCTCACAGCCAGTTTAGGATCTTTGAACAAGAGAGAGCAGAAATCTGGCTTCGCACCTATCTCTAAGGCGAGCTCATCCAAGTAGTCAACATAATTGGTCTGCAACGTCTGGCTCTGGCTTTCTCCAAACCTTAGTGAAGAAAGTAAAAAGGGAATATTCACAAAATGTTCTCAGTTTTCTAGAATATTAGGCATTCAAAACTGCTAAAGGAATGAAGGAATGAGTGAATACATGAATGAGTTTTGAATGAGTCTCTGGTGGAAAGTATGAGTTTATTGTTCCAGGAGGCTCATAACTCGGATTGAGAATAGACCCTCAAAGAGCCATGAATTCATGGATGCTCTAGAAAGGTGACAAGATGATCACCATTGTTTGGCATTTTTTAAGCAGTGGGAAATCTCCAGGCAAGTACATACTAGTCAGGATGGCGGCAGGGATTCATGAGATAATTCATATGAAAGCACAGCTTGGTGTCTTGCTCAGAGGAATACTTAATACTTGCTTGTTAAATTACTAAAGTACCTGGCAGTCTGGATGACATATAGTAGATAATCAATGTTAGGTAAAATTGAATTTGAACAAGAGAAAACTCCCTACACCTGATGTAAACCCCAAATCAACTTTCCAAGGGTACTCAGTCACTGTTGAACCTCATTTTACCTCATCACAAAGTACAAATCCTTGAACCTTCATACCAACCCCTTCCTAATTTATTTTGATGGGGATTCTCCAGCTAACTTTTCACAGCTATTCAAACTACTATCACCACCACTGTCTCATCCCATTCCCTCTCTAACCACAGAGTGTAGGTGGCTTGAGAAGTTATGGAATCTGATATGGGCATCATATAGAACTGAAATGAAATTAAGCCAAGGAGAAGTGCTCTGATTTGGTACAATTCTTATCTTTAAGTATTTGGTTCTTAACCTAGTATGTATAAGAATCGCTTAGGAAAAAGATAAAAATGCAATTTTTAGCCTCACACACTGAGTTTCTGATTCAATCATCTGGGCTCTAGCCCAGAAATTTGCATTTTATCAGGCAGTTAGGCAGTTCTTGTAAGTAGCTAGATCACTGTACTTCGAGAAACACTGCTTCATGTAGAGAATTAAAAAATATTCTTGCAGGTCAATTCTTTTTTCATTCCTTTTGATAATGTCCATCATCATAGTTCTCTCTGAGGGCAGGCTACACAAGCCTAAGGAATAAAAGGTTGGTTTGAATAGTAAGTTTGAGTCAATATCATTACTTTATCTAGTTGTTGATTCTTAAAATTAAACTCTGGCCATTGAACCATGTCATACCAGTCAGGGCTTCTGTACTGTTGAACTTCATGGGGTGCCACTCCCAAAGCACTCCATGTGACGCTGTCCAGGGAGCACAGTCTACAGCATGGACTACAAGATGGAGAGGGCCAAGAGAAGAGGCTGGAAAAGGGAAGCATGTCTGGGAACCTGGCAGCCATGACTAGCAGTTTGGCCTCTATCCTAAACGTGACAGGAGGCTGTGGAAGTTTTCTGCATGAAGTGAGAAGATCAGATTTATTTTTTGGAAAGATCTGTCTGGCTGCTGAATTTAGGGAAATGGACTCCAGGGACGCAAGCCCATGGGGAGACTGGTAAAGAGGCTGTTGAAATAAACCTGGTGAGAGATGAGAGTCGGGCAGTGGAGATAGGGAAAGATCGATGCAGGAGTTATTATTGTGTGCTCATGATTACATTGCCTGCCCACAAATGTACCCTGAGCTTTGAATGTGTTGAAATATGGTCAAGTCCCCTTGCCTAGAGTCATCAGACATCTCATACTCAAGCAGTCCAGGCCTAAGTTCCTCACCGAAGCCCTCCTGTCCAGACTTGCATCATTTTCTGCACACCCCCTTTTATTTACAGCACTGCTGTTTACCTGGTTTCCAATGCTGGAGATCTGTAAGCCCTCCTTGATTCCTCTCTGTTTCTCTGACTTTCCCACACTGAACCAATCATAATGTCCTGCTGATTTTTCCCTTAATGCTTTCTCACACTTATGGCTTCCTTTCCACTTTGTATCTCTGCCCTGGCCCAGGATGCATCATATTTTAGCATAGGTTACTTCAGTAACTTTCTCTTTCATCTGTGAGGCTGTAGTCTTTCCCCACTTTCAAATCTATATTCCACACTACTGCTGAAACAATCTATCCAAAGTGTAAATCTGCTAATGCCTGTTCCTTGCTTATAACCCTCCATTGGTGCCCCGGGCTGAAGAACTTTCTAAAATGCATATTCCAGATCCCTTGGCCAGTCTTACTTAATCAGGGTCCGTAAGGATCCATCAGATGATTTTCATGTGTAGCCATATTTGGGAAGAACTGACCTATAATTTATAATCTAAGCGCCATAGCATGTCTTACAAAATTCCTGTGTCCTGTCTCCTTCTCCAAGAGTAATCTCTTTTCTCTCTCTGCCTCATATGTCATGCTCTAGGAATGTCAAATATAATGTACCTTTCCATATGCATCATTGCCTCTATGCTTTTGTTCAGGCAATCCCCTTTTCTGCCCCTGAGAAATGCAGTTATCCAGGACGTTTTCCTTTATCATGTGCCCTCTCCTTTTTCTACCATGATAAGTGCCCTTTCTCTCCTTCCCTGAGCACTCCACATATTACTCAATCAAAGCATTTGTCATATTATGTTGAAATGGTCTGTTTAAATTTCTCTCAGTCCCACCAGTTCACAGCACAGGGCTAAGTATTCAGTAATACCTAGCTGAACAGAATTGAACCCTGGAGGCAGGGAGATAACACTGTTCTGGGGAGTATGAAGTGCTACACAGGCACTCAGAAATAAACCTTTTAATAATTTTATAACTTGTAGGGATTTGTGAAGTTGAGCTACTCAGGTATTAAGAGTTAAATTGATTTGCACATATGCGGAGGACGTTTTAAACACCACATAGGTAAAACCAGGAGACACAGATGCTTTTCTTAAACTTCTCTCTCACGATTCAAAGAAAAGTTAACATGCACTTAGCTTTATGCCAGTTGAAATTCTCTTGACAGTCTAATAGTTTAAAGGGATGATTGCAGGTATTTATTATTACCAGATTCCTGGTAATAATTTGTTATTCTTTGAATTCTCCAGTAACTTTTCAGAAAGCTAATCTTGTGAGAGCAGCCAAGGTTGTCAAACGTTTTCTTGGCAACCTTTTTATCTCAGGCAACATTCTTATCATTATTGATAAACTTCACCAGATCTGAAACCCTTAGCCACTCCCCTGCCCACACACTTACCTTTGAAAACTCTTGTCACCCAACGAGCTTGAAGTTCAGCAGTTGGGAAAATGGAACCTAGGGGCTGGATGAGACCAATGCATGCGAAGGTTGACTTCTCCAGGTGAGCGGGGAATATGTACTTATACAGTGAGACCATATTATTCTCTACTTTAACAAGTGAATCTTCAAGGAAGGGAAAAGAGAAACTATATCCTGTTGCAAAAATGATGACATCAATGTTCTCCTCCACTGTTCCATCCTCAAAAATGGCAGAAGTTTCTGTGAGCTCTTTCACTGTAGATTTCACCTTAATGGCTCCACAGAGTAGACGACTTGGGACATCATCATTTAGTACAGGTTCCTTCATAATGTATCTGAGACATACAGAAGAAAAACATTCTGAAGGATCATTTCCTGAGGAATCTTGAACCCTCTTGACATTTTTGGGGTATGGCTCTGAAAATAAAACGGCTTTTCAAATATCTGTAAAACTCTAACTTAACTGTGCCAGTCCTTATTTTCTGATTTAATTCTCATGTCACGAATACCTCCCATCAATAAATAAGGGAAAACATGTAGGCGACGTGAGTGAAAGAGATTTTAAAGAAGGAAGCATCCCCTAGGGCTTAGACAAAATCCCTGAGTTTTCTGGTGGTTATTATACCATTTCTGTTTTTAACCTTTGTCATGCTATCTAGCTTTTATTATTTTGCTGTTTTATTTAACTCCTATTTGATCATAAGTAAGAAAGAAAAAATTTGCTAAATTTCCACTAATTTTGAAACCTATGAAGGGATTAATGTGAAAATTAATATATAAAATTAGGTTTGGTGATATTTGTTAATCCCAAATATCCATGGAGTCTCTGTTAGTAATAACATGGATGTTGATGCAAAGTCTGCTTATTTTTTTTGTAGATTTGAGAACATTTTCTTTTTCTTTTTTTAATAGACAATACATGGCACTTATAAATACAGTAGTTACATGGCAGGCATTTGTTAAAAGATTCTAAAGCTCTTCTGTTTTTTAAGGGAAGAAACCTGTAACAACTACAGCAAAAGAACCATTCATAACATTTGCTTGTGCTTAAATCACTGACGTATAACTGACATCGACAGAGATTTGTCTTTTAGCAAAGAAAAAGGAATGTGTTTCCAAGGTTGCCCATGGGAAGAACCTTCATGGTATAGGGTTAGCAAAGCATAAATGATTAGATGGAGAATTACGTGTTTCCCACCACACCCCTCTGAAAGGCAGGTCTTAGTCTCTTGAAACAGTTTTCTCCAATGTTAGATAACTCTGGGCATTAGAAACTTCTCCCCTAGCTTTGCTTTCTGGAGCAGCTTGTAACACTTTTGTTTCATCTTCTTAAGTGTTTTTTAAAGGTATACAGAACAAATTTAGAATCCAAACTCCAGGACCTATAAGGTACTCATATTGTTAGATTGTAGTTTGAAATACCACGTTAGCAATTTGAATCTTTGTTAAGGGAGACACCTTCAGACAACTTTGCTCACCAACGAGTATACCATTAAAACAAAATAACTCTACTTGTTTTGAGGCTCAAGGCCATAATTTTCATGGTTGAACCACCGATTCATCTGTTGTTCTATCATCCATTTTACAACTGTTCGTGGCAGTACATTGCGGAGCATAGAACGAAACCGGGTGTGGAACACCGAGTCCCAAGGATAACCATCTTCAGAGACACGACTCACGACCCAGGTGCCATGCCTGGTGCTGATAAAAACCTGGCAAGCAAAAAGAAATGCAGTTTAAATTAGGGCATTGTCCCATTTAGGAGGAATCTACTACGAAGGTAATGTATCACATGTGTAGCCCCAGAATTTACAGAGATTCTGTTTTAAAGATGATTGACCTCAATGTAAAGTACCTCCTAAACAGGGGTACCCCATGGTATTTACACTGATATAGGAAGACTGTAACAAAGTCTTGAGAACTTCATGCAGACATGAGAAAGTCTTTGGGCTAATTCTGATGATGAAATCCGCAAGACTTTCCCATGTTTACAGTTGTGGTTTGCTGCTCCTTAAGAGAAAGTTCCTCCCTCCTCTCATGTTTTCCACCCATCTAAGTTTCTTCTATAGTGCAGGTAGAATGATTATAATCCTTGGAAACGTGTGATTATAGCCTAGTGACTACACAAGTATAAGTGTATGCATCTGCATATCTCTGGATGGAGAATAACAAGGGAAATAATCTTCCTTCCATACTTAAAAGACTTCATTATTGTGTGTGTGTGTGTGACAGGGTCTTGCTCTGTCACTCAGGCTGGACTGCAGTTGTGAAGTCATGGCTCATTGCAGTCTTGACCTCCTAGGCTCAAGTGATCCTCCCACCTCACCATCAAACATGACCACCACATCAAGCTAATGCAAACAATATTTTTGTAGAGATGGTCTCACTATGTTGCCCAGGTCAGTCTCAAATTTCTGGGCTTAAGCGATCCTCCTGCCTCAGCCTCCCAAAGTGCTGGGATTACAGGCATGAGCCATAGTGCCTGATACGTATTTTAAAAGTTAAAAACTCTGAACTTACACTGTGATTCTGTCTCTTAAAGTGCACATCTGAATCCCCTTTTGGATGTATTCTTTACCTTGTTTACTAAGATTTCTCGTTTCCAAAATGTACATTTAATCTCTTTTCAAATGTATATTTTGCTGTGTTTACTGTTACTCCCCCATTGTCCAAATGCATATTTGAACCGCTTCTTAAATTTTCACATACCATCCAGTGAGTTTTGTTTAAGGCTATACTTGATAAACACATAAGATTCACTTGCAAGGTAACCAATTTACTTTAGAGAATTGGATACAGGCTGCTTGGGTTTGAATCCAAATCACACTACTGTGGGTGAACTATTTCAATCTGTGTTGCGATAGGTGAGTGAATGATTTCAATCTCTGTGCCTCAGTTTCTCTCTCTGTAAAATGGGGGTATAAAAAGAATGCCTACCTCATGGCATTCTTGTATTCTTGTGTAGATTAAATGAGGTGGTATATATAAAGTACTTGAAATATTGCCTGGCAAGTGATAAGTACTGCTAGCTGTTATTTTGTAAAGTTAGGCTGGAAGAGAGGAGTTTCTTTTCCTGAGATGGAGTCTTGTTTTGTCACCCAGGCTGGAGTGCAGTGGCCGGATCTCAGCTCACTGCAAGCTCTGCCTCCCGGGTTTACGCCATTCTCCTGCCTCAGCCTCCCGAGTAGCTGGGACCACAGGCGCCCGCCACCACGCCCGGCTAGATTTTTGTCTTTTTTTTAGTAGAGACGGGGTTTCACTGTGTTAGCCAGGATGGTCTCGATCTCCTGACCTCATGATCCACCCGTCTCGGCCTCCCAAAGTGCTGGGATTACAGGCTTGAGCCACTGCGCCCGGCCGAGAGGAGTTTCATACAGTGCCTTATGTCTGGAGTGAACCAGAATTTGGAGACAAATTTTGTGGGGATGTGCCTTAAATTCCTAGCTTGTGAAGTAGCACCTACACCAACCATTCCTGTATTGCTGGTCTGTGTGTGGTATATACCTATGTTCTGAATTTCTCCTGCCGTTGCCCTTAGGCTGACTTGGCAATACTTTGATTAGATATTAGATACAAAAATATTTCCATTAGTGTCTCTTTCCGTTACTACTGTCCCCTCTTCTTCCTCAGGATCAAGTGGAATGCTCTGCCTGTTTGATTCACTCTTTTTCTGTTGTGACCCTCCCTACAGCAGGGGAGTCTAACCTGCCTTAGTGACACCAGCTGCAACAGCGAGAGAAACATGAGGATTTAGGCTCAGTCTGCTTTATCTGAGACGCATGCTTTAGGTCAAAGGCCAGAGATTTGGTTTTTGGTCAGAAGTATGTAAATGACTGATATGGTTTGCCTGTGTGCCCCCACCCAACTCTCACCTTGAATTGTAATAATCTCCACCTGTAAAGGGCGGGACCAGGTGGAGGTAATTCAATCACTGGCGAGGTTTCCGCCATGCTGTTCTCCTAATAGGGAGTAAGTTCTCACGAGATCTCATGGTTTTATAAGGGGTTCCCCCTTCGCTCTCATTCTGGTTCCTGCCACCTTCGTAAAGAGGTGTGCTTCACCGTGATTGTTAGTTTCCTGAGGCTTCCCCAGCCATGACAAACTGTGAGTCAATTAAGTCTCTTTTCTTTATAAATTACCCAGTCTTGGGTATGTCTTCGTAGCAGCGTGAGAATGGATTAATACAATGACGCAGCACCATCCCATATGATCTTGAGTGGCGCTTTTGGATTGTGGTAGAGAGTGCTGTATCCTTATAAAGGTGAATTTCTTTTAACAGAGCAGTGCACACTCAGAATTTTGGTGAGTTCAGGTGATAATTTCAAGTTATGCAGATGCATCTAGTTCTGTTCCTAGCAAATACAGCCCCTGTAAAGTCTCTGGTTAGTCTTTTCACAGAAGGCTTGAGAGTATATTACTCTGTGTAAAAGGTTTCACGATAGTTATAGATTTATATTGTTACTCTAATAAATATTGAAGAAATTAGTGCAGATGAATGATTATAATCCTGGAAATGTATGATTATAACATATTTAGGAGGAATCTACTATGTAGGTGATGTATCACATGCATAGCCCCAGAATTTATTGAGACTCTGTTTTAAAGATGATTGACCTCAAAGTGAAGTACCTCCTAAAAAGGGGGCACCTAGTGGCATTTACACTGATAGAGGAAGACGGCAACAAAGTCTTTTGCATTCTGTGCAAAAGATTATTTAAGGAGCTGTAAGGCATGCAGATAGAGCCAAGGTAGTTACTTAATACTGAATCTGGCACCATAAGGTTTTCTGTAGGGCAAGACCCATACAAGGAACTGGTTCTTTCCATCGAAAATTTGATATCTTTGGAATGAAGAAATCTAAGTCCAAATCACTGGTCTGACAACATGTAGTAGTCTAGGATGGATCTTCACTTGGCTGACTGCTACATCAGCTCCTCATATACTGCCCCATTATACACTGTTAGGCTTTGTGGGTATTCCCAGCATGAAAGAGCCTAGAGCTGGTACTCTCACTTTCCAGCTCTGCTCCTCTCCAGGCTGTCACAGTTCCTGCCCCCTCACTTGTTCTTCACACTGAGGTGATAAGTGACAGAGGTTTATTCTCACAAAGTGAAGACTTACTGGGTCTAGTAAATCTCTTTCTGGTGTTAGTGACCTGCTCTGTTCCCAGGCTGGCACTGACTAACACTGACTGATGGATGACTCTGACAGGGCCCATTGCAACCCCTTCATTAACCTGCTGGGCAGGCGTCATGTTTGCTTATAACTTTTGCCACTGGATATCTAGAGTCCTGAAAGTGTAAGACTCAGAATGAAAATGATTTGTTGGTTGTGCAGAGGGCCATGGTAAGCCCTGGGTGGCCAGAGATACCAGGCTGAGGGAGCTAGTGTAAGAGTGATTGGGCATCTTGTTCAGGCCTTCTTGAGAGGGGATGCTTTGGGAGAGGGCCTTTAGCAATTTTTCTTTCTTTGCCTAGGTCTATCCTTGCAGAAGGAGTTTTTTTTTTTTGCTATTCCTTACCACCACTGTCAGCAGCAGCATCGTGTAATGTTTGACTTTTTGGCAGCTGAGCTGGTGTCATTCCTGAGCAGGTGCTAAGAGGACAGTGGTTAGAAGGCCTCAGGAAGCACCTAAATATCTATGATTTTAATTGAGAGACTTACTATCTATTTAATCTTTCTTTTCATAATATTTGGGTAACTGAAGATTATATTTCAAATATAATTCAAATATGCACTAAATTTCTAAAAGCCACTCTCCAGAATATGAACAGATTAACCTCTCATTAAATATCCAGGTAGAAACAAGGTGTCTTGGCTGGGTATGGTGGTGCATGCCTATAATCCCAGCACTTTGGGAGGCTGAGGTGGGCAGATTGCTTGAGTTCAGGAGTTTGAGTCCAGCCTGGGCAACATGGTGAGACCCTCATCTCTACAAATATATGAAAATTAGCTGGGTGTGGTGTGGCATGTGCCTGTAGTCCCAGCTACTCAGGAGGCTGAGATGAAAGGAAGGCTGGAGCCCAGGAGGTCAAGGCTGCAGTGAGCCGTGTTGATGAAAGGCCTCTTTCTGGAAAATCATCTGGTCAAAAGTTCCCGTTTTAAAAATGGGGGAGCCATCACCCAGAGAAGTGAAATGAATCACTCTAGGATACATGGCTGGTTAGTGACAGAGCTAGGAGATAAACTGGTTTCTTGACTTCCAGATTTTCTATGATGCCACAATGGGCTACCAACCAACTAGTTAATGAGGATTGGAGCCGTGATTATATGGCTGGGGTTCTCCAGTATAGCAGCCCCACTTCCTCCCCTCCAGGTACATGGTAAGCAGAGAGCATCGCACCTGAGCAGCATTCTTACTCAGCTCAACAGCAATATCGGAGCCCGAGTTTCCCATTCCAATCACCAGGATGCGTTTTCCCTCAAATCCATCTGGATGCTTGTATTGGAGGCTATGGAAATATTGGCCTTTGAACCTCTCAATACCTTCAAGGGGAAGAAGAGAGAAGTCTGAACTCCAGAGCAACTATGTCAAGCTGATTTCAATAAAACTGCATTGTCAGCTTTTCCTTTCTGCAGTCAATTTGTTTTGCCTCTTCTCTATAGGAGTAAAGCACATAAAGTTTAGGTACCAGACCAGGTGGGGCCTGTAATCCCAGTGCTTTGGGAGGCCTAGGCAGGTTGATTGAGCTCAGGAGTTTGAGACTAGCCTTAGCAGCATAGTGAAACCCTGTCTCTACAAAAAAATACAAAAATTAACTGGGCATGGTGGCGCATGCCTGTGGTCCCAGCTACTCAGGTGACTGAGGTGGGAAGATTGCTTGAGCTTGGGAGGTAAAGAATGCAGTGACCCCTGATTGCATCACTGTACTCCAGTCTGGGTGACAGAGTAAGACTGTCTCAACACCAAAAAAAAAAAAAAAAAGCAACAGGACCAAAGGGGTTGATTTTGATTTCGGAGGCTCTGATAGAGACAAACAAATGGTCATGAATACAGCAGGACCAGATACTGCCTTCTGGCTTCCCATTATACTATTTTGGACTATATAATGACGCTTGACACTTTAATATCACATATTAGGCAGGGAGTGGTGGCTCAAGCCTGTAATCCTAGCACTTTGGTAGGCCAAGGTGGGCAGATCAACTGAGGTCAGGAGTTTGAAACCAGCCTGGCCAACATGATGAAATTGTGTCTCTAGTAAAACTACAAAAATTAGCCAGGGGTGGTCATGTACTTGTAATCCCAGCTACTTGGGAGGCTGAGGCAGGAGAATCACTTGAACCTGGGAGATGGAAGTTGTGGAGATTGCAGTGAGCCGAGATTGTGCCACTGCACTCCAGTCTGGGTGATAGAGTAAGACTTCATCTCAAAAAAAAAAAAAAAAACCCACTTATCAGATACTCTTAAATATTTCTTAAGCACATTATGAAGTGCTATTATAATTGTGTAATAGAAAACAATTTAGCAATCTTATTTTCCAAAAGTAAACAAAAACTAAAACTAAAAACCAGGAACATAGGAGTTGGTTTCCATATTGTATAAGTCAGTGACTTGCTGGTGGTTAATCACAGACAAGCTTCTCTGTGTCCTTTCCTAGTTACTATTACACTTCCCACAAACATACGACTTGATAAAGGATTTGCCATTGACGGTGGGGTTGCTTGAAAGAATCTTGAGATTATTGGTTCTCAAAGCGTGGTCACAAGGCCAGCAATATCAGCATTGCCTGGCGTTAGAAATGCAAATTCTCAGCCTCATGCCAGACCTACTGTCTTAGTTTGTCTTCTATTTTTAACAAAATATCTGAAACCGAATATTTTATAGTGGAAGGAAGTTATTTTGGCGCACAATTGTGGAGGCTGAGAAGTCAAGGTTGAACGGCTGCATCTGCTGAGAGTCTTCTTGCTGGTTTGGACTCTGAAGAGTCCCAAGGCAGCACAGGGCATTGCATGGTGAGGGAGCCAAGCATGCTAACATGCTAGCTCAGGTCTCTATTCCTCTTCTTATAAAGCCAGCAATTCCACTCCTGTGATAACCCAATAATCCATTAACCCATTTATCCACAAATGGCTTAACCCATTCATGAGGGCAGAGCTCTTATGACTCAATCACCTCTTAAAGGCCCCATCTCTTCATACTGCCCCATTGGGGATTAACCTCAATATGAGTTTTGGACAGGACATTCAAGCCATAGCACCTATTAAATCAGAAATATGGAGGGTAGGGCATAGCAATTTGTGCTTTGAAAAGCCCTCCAGGTGACTCTAGTTGGGAACAATTGCTTTAGATGAGCAGGTCTTAATCCTGACTATATATTAAAATCACCTGAGCAAACTTTCATTGCTCTAACACTACTCCATAGTGTTTGAATCCTTGGGTAGGGGGGTAGGTCCCCAGGCCATCAGGGATTTAGAAGCTCCCCAGATGATTCTAATATGAAGCCTGGCGTATGAACCACTATATTACCTATTTTTCTGAGGGCCTTGGGAAAGAAGTGTGTTCTCTCAGGAAAGACTTGGGTGGACCAGAACAGGTGGATGCAGGGTTCTATTCTTGCACTTCTCTCCCCATCACTAACTTGCAGAAGCATTTCTTTCTAGGAGTGCTCCCCTTGTGTGTGAGAATGGACCTGTGGAAAAGGCTCGGTGTTTGACAGGGTAGAAAAAGGCCAATGCAGGCACATGACTAGAAGGGCCTCTCCAACAGAGAACCAGTTTGATGTGCATTCTCTAAAATTCTGCTGAGGACTTAGTGACTTCCAAGGAAGTTGGCTCTGAGATCTATGTGTGATGAAGACTCAGAGGCTGATAGAAACAAAGATGCTGTTTGGTGTCTTTCATCTTTTTAGCTCTATCTCAATCTTATTGAGCCAAGTTGTGCCTAGTTGCAGCAATGAATCCTGCCTGTCAATCTAAACTACACATAAAGTACCTGGAAACCTACTCCAAAAAGCTGGGAATCCCTGCGGGTCTCACCTGGAAATGACTTCAGTGGGATATGAGGTAGAAAGTGGTGGCCACTGCAAACCATAACTGCATCAAAGACAGCACTCTGCTCCTTGCCGTTGCTCTGAGTGACAACCTTCCATTGGCCAGTGGATGAGAAATCTGAACATTTTCTCACACTAAGGACAGTTGTCTTGAAGAAACAGAGAAGGCATCATTGAGAATTACTCCAGGATAACATGGGCCAAGTGTTTCCTTCTCATCGCTGCTTCATGCAAGAGGCCTGACTCAGCAGTGGGGCCAGTCTATTAAGGGTGTTGAATACTGAGTAAGGACTTGAGAGAGAAAAGAAAAACAAGTTCTTATGAAAACTGTCAGAATCCAGATGGAGTCACTAATGTTAAGAAACCCAACAAATAGAAGTGGGAAAGGCCAGAGAGAGCAGGTTCTCATGGTGTGTGCCTGGTAACAAAAAAGACTACAAAAACCACCACCTTGCAGAAAGAGTATCATCATCTTACACAAAAATGACTTCTATAAGAACATCTGCTCAGTAACTGTCCAATCTCCGACTGGCATCACCCTTGTTATTGCTCTTTATATTATTTATATAATTATTTCAAAACAATTATGTAATTGTATTTTTCCGCCATTTAAAAACCTTCATCTTCCTTTAACTCCCTGAATACACACATAGTTTACCATGGCATGTACATTCTCATTACAATGCTCTATTACCAAATAAGTTTCTTTTAAAGAACTTCTGTTTGTTATTTGATAGTCTGAACAAGGAAACAAACCAATAATTCAAGTTATCATGCAGTTGGCATATGTCAGGAACGTCTTATGTAGCCACCTCTTTGTGGACTTTGTATTAGAGAAGATATTTCATGTAAAACACTTTGCAGAGTGCCTGACACATGGTCAGCATTCCACGGAATGATAGTTTTTAACATTTACTATTTTTAAAACAGAGTACCTCATGTGAGCAAGACAGTTCGTGATCTCATTTGAATAAAATGATTTATTGGTTCATTAGTTTTTTTTAAATGTAGCTCACTGGAGGTCTGTTAATTTTTAAAATTGTACATAAATGTTTCATATCTGCTGGATTAAACAATATCAAGTGGAAGCAAAGTTTATAATGCTAGAGGAATGGCATGCTTCTCATTTGCAAGTATTTTAGTCTTTTATATATTTAAAATCTTTAGATATTTTTCAAAATCCTGTGTTGGTAATTTTTAAGCTGTCTCAATTTAAAAATATATATGGAATATTAGTGGAAATCTTGTGAAAGGGCTTTAAATATCTGGGTAATTTTCAGACGAGAGAAAAGATTTCAGATTGTAGTTCAAAGTAGTATATTAGCTGAAGTGCTGCAGATCCTTGCTATTCAAAATGTGACTTGAGGACCAGGATCTTCAGTATCACTTGTGAGCTTGTCAGAAGTGCAGAATTTCAGAACTTACCCCATACCTATTAAATTAGAACCTACATTTTTAACAAGATCTCCAGGTGATTCATGTCCACATTAGAGTTTGAGAAGCACTGGGTAGATTACATTGACAATCATAAGCAACAGGGCTTGTTACAGTTTGCCTGCTTCTCGAGTTGAGCTCTAACACCTATGACTTGCACCAACTCAGAGATCCATAAAGAGAAACTAGTCTTCCCAACCCCTCTCACTCTCCGAGAAACAAAAGCAGCAGTAACACCATAGCCAAGAGAAGTGACTCCCTTGCAACTCTAACATGATCTTTAAAAGAATGGAATAGAAGTTATATATCATAAGAGGGCAATATATTTGTTAAGTAGATTGATAGTTAAGTGTACAAAGCTACAAAACCTTCTGGTATACATAATCAGTTATTCACAAGTTAGATCTAGGAATTGGGGGAAAACTACATTAGGTAGAACTAGACATTTTAATGGAATTTGTAAATACAAATTTTCATCGAAATTTACTAAGTTGATATTATATAAACCTAGTATTAGAATTACTAAGAAAATGAGATGTATTAAAAAAATAAGCCTCACTAACAGTTATTTATCCAGAAATGTTACTTACTTTGAGACAGGGTCTCTCACTGTTGCCTAGGCTGGAGTGCAGTGGCACAGTCACCACTTATTGCAGCCCTGACCTCCCAGGCTCAAGTGATCCTCCCTTTTCAGTCTCTCAAGTAGCTGGGACCACAGGTAGGTATCAACATGCCTGGATAATCTTTTAAAAATTTTTTGTAGAGACAGATTTTCACCATAATGCCCAGGTTGGTCTCAAACTCCTGGGTTCAAGTGATCCTCCTGCCTCAGCCTCCCAAAGTGCTGGGATTACAAACATGAATCATCATACCTGGCCAGGAAATGTGATTTATATTTTCTAAGCATAGGAGCTATTTCTCAAAGTATAGACTATTGATAAACATTCAGCATGCTTAATGAAAATATTGTTTTTTGTTGACTGTTTTTGAGGAAGCACAGGAAAAGGTAACTCCAAGTGTATTTCAAAATGATTTGGCCATCTTTAGGTTGCAAGAGATTGCATTCAGAAAAAAATGATAAGTAAAAATACTTTCCACAGCCTTCTAGTATGGACAGAGAGCAAGGAGTTTATTTAATACATGTCTAAGAAATCCCATTTCTATGAAGAAGCTAAGAAAACAAAACAGCAATTTAATTTTGGTATATGTCCTTTCAAGGCAAATGAAGCTAGGCATACTCAATGGTAACAGATAATAGTTTAAATGAATTTTTGAGGCCGGGTGCAGTGGCTCACACCTGTAATCCCAGCACTTTGGGAGGCTGAGGCAGGTGAATCACTTGAGGTCAGGAGTTCGAGACCAGCCTGGCCCAAATGGTGAAACCTCATCTCTACCAAAAATACAAAAATGAACTAGGCATGGTGATGTGTGCCTGTAGTCCCAGCTACTATGGAGGCTGAGGCGGGAGAATCGCTTGAGCCTGGAAGGCAGAGGTTACAGTGAGCCGAGACTGTGCCACTGCACTCCAGCCTGGGCAACAGAGTGAGACTCTGTCTCAGAAAAAAAAAAAAAGAAAATGTTTTGACATCAATATCATTCAAACCTTTAACAGATGATTTTCCTCTTCAATAAATGTATATAATCTATAATATCAAGGGTAATAACACTACTTTTTGGGTTTTATATCAGGTTGTTATATTTCAACAAACACTTAGAATGGGATACTTTATTCATAATCGCTTTCATTATCAGAGTAACTTTTCTATTTAAATAGCTGAACTAATGTAGAGAAACCCATTTCCCCAAAAATACAATACCTGGAACTGAATATATTTTAACAGATCAAATTTTTTGACAAAAATCCTGAAATATTCCAGAAGTTTAGAATTATGCAGGAAGTTTGGAAAATCTTCAGGCATTGGAAAGTCACTGAAACAGGACATTTCTTTGCTGGTGTTGGTAATGACAGATTGATAGATGCTTGCTCGGCCATCTTCCACCTTCTCCTGAAGGATCAAATAAAATAGTGATAATTACGCACTCAATTTTTTTGTTTGTTTTTTACTCTTCCTACATCTAACCCCTGGGTGATACAATTGTCTTTGGTTGCTGTGATGTGATGACAATGTTTAGGTGATGAGTGCAGTCTATGTGTTCCAGCAATCATTCTGTGATGACACCAGTTTATTGCCTACCTGTAACGCTCACTGTGAGGGGTGGGGGTGATGTGGCAATGGTGAGGCTGGGGTCATGGACAATTATTTTGGCACATTGCAAGATATTAGCATCCTGGGTCTCTACCTATTTAATGTTAGTCTTTGTGACAACCAGCTTGCTTCCTAAATTCCCCTTGGGAAGGCTGTATACAGCCACTAGCTCTTTAGAAACCAGTAAACCCTGGGACACCGGGCAGAGAACGTAATAGAGAATTTCAGTATTCTAAAATGAGTACTTTTGGAGGAAGGGAGTTTGCACATTTTGACAAATTTTGATTTGAATCCCTTTACACAAATCAATCATTGTCAAGTGATAAAGGTGAGTAGCACTGATATCTTATTTATTTATTTTTTTTGGAGACGGAGTCTCGATCGGTCACCCAGGCTGGAGTGCAGTGGCGTGATCTCGGCTCACTGCAAGCTTTGCCTCCCAGGTTCACGCCATTCTCCTGCCTCAGCTTCCTGAGTAGCTGGGACTACAGGCGCCTGCCACCACGCATGTCTAATTTTTTTTTTTTCGCATTTTTTAGTAGAGATGGAGTTTCACCACGTTAGCCAGAATGGTCTCGATCTCCTGACGGCATGATCCGCCCACCTCAGCCTCCCAAAGTGCTGGGATTACAGGTACCACCGTGCCTGGTTCATTTTTGTATTTTTGGTAAAGACAGGGTTTCTTTACCTTTTGATTTCTTTACCACACCCATTTTGGCCAGGCCAGTCTCGAACTTCTTACCTCAAGTGATCTACGTACCTCGGCCTCCCAAAGTGCTGGGATTACAGGCGTGAGCCACTATGCCCAGCTCCTCTCTATTTTTTTCATTCATTCATTCATTCATCATTTATTTTGTTTACTCATGCCTACTCTAGGACATTTTTCATGAGTAGTGTGTTTATGCTGGTCTAGAATCAAGATTTTATTTATTTTGAGACAGGGTCTCATTCTAGTTGCCCAAGCTGGAGTGCAAGGTCACAATCTCAGCTCACTGCAGCCTCAACCTCCTGGGCTCAGGTATGCACCACCACACCCTGCTAATTTTTTGTTTTTTTAGTAAAGATGGGGTTTTGCCATGTTGCCCAGGCTGGTCTTGAACTTCTGGACTCAAACAAATGGCCCACCTTGGCCTCCCAAAGTGCTGGGATTACAGGCGTGGGCCACTGCACCTGGCCAGAATCAAGATTTAAGTGGTGACTTTGTTATAATTTCAAGTAACTTGGTAAAAGCTAATCAGGTTAAGGTATGCTAACTTTCTAGGTTGTTAGAATTTAGTATGGCATTATTATTAACTATACATATTAATATCCAAAGAGTTTGCACTAGAATGCAAGGGGTTTTCTGTCTCATATACAAGGATATAATGATCTGAACTCTGTATAAACAAATAATGGTAGAGTGTTTTTATTTTCACACACTGGCTTTAAATTGCATAATACTGAAGTCAAACTGATGTGTAAACTATTTCTGGATGTTTCAGTATGATTGAATATAATGTCATTGGCAAGACAATAAGTTTCTTAAGTTTTCAAAGTCGGAAATATTTTATGAAGCAAAAAAGACTATTTTTCTCAAGACCAGATAGTTTTTTTTTTTTTTTTTTTTTAGACAGGGTCTCACTCTGTGGCCCAAGCTGGAATGCAGTGGCATGATCATGGCTTACAGCAGCATCAACCTCCTGGGCTTAAGTGATCTTCCCACCTCAACCTCCCAGGTAGCTGGGACCACAGGCATGTGCCACTACACAGGCTAATTTTTTTTTTTTTTTTTTTGTAGAGATGAGGTCTTAACTATGTTGCCCAGGCAGGTCTAAACTCCTGAGCTCAAGCAATCCACCCACCTCGACCCCTAAAAGTGCTGGGATTACAGGCATGAGCCACTGCGCCCAGCCCCAAGACCAAATAATTTTATGAGTAGTATAGAGTAGAGATAAATAGGAGGGTTCTGGAGTCAGACTGACTGGGTTGATGTCCTAATTCTGCCACCTTTAATGGCTTCGTGACCATGAGCAAGTTACATAGGTCAGTTTCCTCATTTTCCTCTATAAAACGGGGCTCACTAATAACTTAAACATGCAACAATTGTTCCAAGGCTTTAATGAGAGTGAATAAAGTACTTAGCAGAATGCCAGGCTCAAAATACATACTTAAGAATATTGATCTCTTTTCTATTATTGGCCACTAGAGTTAAATTTACTAAGCCAGCCACAGTTTTGAATCAGTTAAACTAAGACAGTTATACTACAGCCAAAATGCTAGTTTTTAAAAGACCCAACAATTTGGCTTAAAAATGTGGTTGGCTCCTCTATCAGGTCAATTTTAAGGGAATTTTGAGTGATGAGAAGAACTGATTTGATGTCTGAGGCCCTACGGTAATCTTAGGACCGGGGCAAAACTTGCCTTTGGGAGGTTTTCTTTTACTTGTGTAGTCAGTCTGTCAGCAAACAATAATGACCTCACAATTCTTTTTCTGAAGATCAAGTGATAATCCTTTCTTTCTTCCTTTTTTTTTTTTGAGACAGGATTTCACTCTTGTTGCCTAGGTTGGAGTGCAATCTCATGATCTTGGTTCACTGCAACCTCCCACTCCTGGGTTCAAGTGATTCTCTTGCCTCAGTCTCCTGAGTAGCTTGGATTACAGGTATGCACCAGCACGCCCAGCTAATTTTGTATTTTTAGTAGAGGCAGGGTTTCTCCAAGTTGGTCAGGCTGGTCTGGAACTCCCGACCTCAGGTGATCTGCCCCCGTCAGCCTCCCAAAGTGCTGGGATTACAGGCATGAGCCACTGCGCCCTGGCCAAGTGATAAACTTTTATTGTTGGGTTAATTGGTAAATAGCAGCTAAAAAAACCCCCTTGTCTTTATATGTGCTGTGCTTCTTTCTACATATAGTTTGCTAAAGTAGGTGTCTGTGTATTTAGAGAAATCTGGGTAAAATTGGCCTAGTTTTCCTAGTTATGAAGAGATGATTAACATTGATTTAATAGACAAGTATGTATCAAATACTTATCCTGACCAGGGCCTGGGCTTGGAGTTAGGGATAAGATGCTAACAGTACAAACATAGTTTATATCTTTATGGAGCTTATTGTTATATTGAATTAAAATGCACTTGAACTTTGGAGACATGAAAGTGGAGACAGAGGGTTTATTGTCAATCAAGAGGAGGACAGAGACACAGTTTTCAAAACCGATAAATTTAACTCACATATTAAGTACTCGTACTGCCTGGATAATATATTTAAGTATAAATATAGATATTCTGAATTTCCTTATGTATAGAATTTGCCATTTTTTAACATAAATGATCATATAATAAAGAATTCTTCTAATATAGAACTTTCAGAATGTCAGAAAACTCTAGCAAACCAAATTAATTTAGATAGCACTTATTTAGAATTTATGATCTTTTGATCATGATCTGAATTGAAGTTTATGTTTGACTTCATGACAATAAAAAGGTCGTAAACTGAGTTTAAGGAAGATCATAAGGGTAATATTTAATCTACTCAAGGGAGCAAATTTATAAAGCAGAAACAGATTCACTTATTGTAAATGTGAATTACAAAAACTTACAAATTAAACTTTTTGTTTGTGAAACATCATTATATTGACCCTTACCAATCAATAATTTTGCTTTCATGGGTAGTTATCATAGGCAGTTAGAAGTAATAAAATGCTTTTCTTTAAAAATATTCTGTGATTCTGTCATTTCACTCTTTCGGATGGACCTTACATCTATGTGCTCCATTACCTTAATTGAATATGATTGAAACTCTTCTTATTTCCTTGTCCTACAGTTAGAGGTAAAATAGCAATTCTCAAATGCCAGTCAGTGGACCAGTTGCATTAGAAGATGGGTCCAGATGTGTGGTGGCACAAGGCTGTAATCCCAGCTACTCAGGAGGCTGAGGTAGGAGAATCGCTTGAAGCCGGGGAGTGGAGGTTGCAGTGGGCAGAGATTGCACCAGTGTCCTCCAGACTGGGCGACAGAGTGAGACTCCATCTCAGAAAAAAAAAAAGGCCCAGATTCCGTATTTTAGAAGTGCTCCCTAGCTGCTTCTGAACAATGAACTTTGTGAACCACATCTCTGTTAGAGTATTGCTATCTTCTGTCATCTTTCATTAGGCTGGTGTCCCCCTTGATCGCTGGCTTTGATCACTGATAGAGGCCCCTAATTAAGCTCCCTGGCTCAGGTATTTCCCACCTTTTTTTCTGCTGCTTTCAGGGTAAAGGGTATACACTCATTAGCAATCTGTTTGGAATGTTGGATCTTGGGGGAACCATATTTTAAGAGAGAAAATGATATTTCAGATTGAACTTAGAGGAAGAAAATCAGGATTGAGATATGTCTAGAGAGTATTACATGAAAATTAAAATAACTAAACATATACATCTGGAAAAGGAGGAGATCCAAATATTAAAAGAAAACCCACAGGAAAAAAAAACTATACATGGTAACTCCCACGTGACTACAAGGTATTAGGAACAATAAAGGAAACAGCGAAGGTTAGTGACTGAAAGATGATCATGTTTTCCTCTATCAATACTTCAGCAAGGTTATTAAGTGTAAGAGCTCCAAAACTGTAAACCCTCATTTTTTTTCCCCTGCCACCTATGTTCCCCTGAGCAAATACTTTATCTGAAAACTGTTTCTTCTTAATATGTAAATAAAGATAATCATAATACGTACTTCCTAACAGTATTGCGAATAAAAGAAGGTGATGCTTGCCAAGTGCTTCCCATTGCTAGAAACAGAGCTAAAAATATATGCTAATCACCTACCTGTCCCATGGTCCATATGTGCCACTAGGGGGTGCTGGAGAGTTTGGAAGAATTCTGTATTGTCTGGGTTGGGCATAGGACAAGGATTCTTAAATTTACTTATTTATTGTTAATTTGTCACCACCAAATATGTTAAGTAATCTCAGAAGGATTTGTATAAATATAAAAATTAATAACCCATTTTAAACATTGCTTCTGGATGGTAGAGTAGTGAAGAGGCAAAGTTTCCCAGGGAAGAGTATGGGGCTCCCAGCAACCTTCCTGAAACTCAGTCACCTGGTAACCCAAACCCTCACATAGCCCTCCTGCAGGCAGCCTGTGAAATTTTGCTTATTTTATGTTTCACTCTGAAGGGAGACTCTTTGGACCTTTTGACTTCATTGAGTGGAGACAATAGTTTACATTCCTCTATTGGATATAGTTTTAAGAGGAATTTGAAATGTGATACTGTTACAAGTTCCACAGTTATATACTTAACCTTTAATATTCAATAAAGCCCAATTGGGTTTTAATCCAGTTTTTCTAGTGAATAGGAAGGTATCTCTAGTCTGAAATTTTAGATAATGGCAATAGGATAGTTGGAGAAATATTTTACTGAAGAAAATACCTTCCTAGAATTCATCAAATCATATTGTTGGCAGACTATTCAAGCTAACTCTCATCTCTTTTGCTGACAATAAGTCCGTGGGATGTGAGCTTGCAAGGATTTTGGTATACTGGGGGAGGGAGGTTGTGGAGCCAATCTCCTGCATATACCAAGGAACAACTGTAATTTCTACATTTCTTGTTTAGGTTAAGAATCTACCGGCTGGGCGCGGTGGCTCATGCCTGTAATCCCAGCACTTTGGGAGGCTGAGGTGGGAGGATCACGAGATCAGGAGATAGAGACCATCCTGGCTAACACGGTGAAATCCTGTCTCTACTAAAATTACAAAAAATTAGCGGGGCGTGGTGGCAGGCGCCTGTAGTTCCAGCTACTCGGAGGCTGAGGCAGGAGAATGGTGTGAACCCGGGAGGCGGAGTCTGCAGTGAGCCGAGATCGAGTCACTGCACTCCAGCCTGGGCCACAGAGGGAGACTCCGTCTCAAAAAAACAAAAACAAAAACAAAAAACTCCCAACTGAAGTCTACATGTGAACCTAGAGTGGACAAAAATATCTTTGGTTAAGACAGGAATGACCAGCACATTATATCACCATCCCAGGAAAAGCTAAAATGATGTTAATTACCAGGTTTTAATAAGAAATGAATGTGATTTAAGCTGTTTTCCTTTTTGCAAAGCTACCTGTCTTACAGAAGAATACATTTCTCCCTTCTCCATCATTAACTCTGAGTGTGTTTAGATACTAGAATGATCAGATTTTTAAATTAGGTGTTTGTATAACAATTACCAAACTTGTCTTACAGGATTCATTTGAGATATTTATTAAAAACTCCCAGAAGATTTTGATTCAGTAGGTCCGGGATGGTGCCCATGAATCAATTATTATTATTATTATTTTTTTGGTGGCAGGTTTGTTTAACCAAAGGAATCAATATCTTTAAGAAACTCTGCATGGCTGGGAATGGTAGCCTGGGCGACAGAGTAGGACCCTGTCCCAAAAAAATATTAAAAAGAAAAGAAACCCTCTAGGTGTGGTTTATGGTCATATGTAGTTGAGAAGTCTAATGTTGAATGTTAAAAAAGATCCCTGTTGGCGTGAGATTAAATTTGAACTGACAAAGCACGTGCAGGTCCTGGATCACCTTGCCATCCTCCTAACTAATCAGCCTGCAATGAGAGCCCTTTGTATGGTCTCTGCTGATATGAGTTTGATTTTCATGTAGTCAAACCTTTTGCTCCCATCTGGAATATTCTTAAGTGTTTTAATATCTCAGAGATACCTGATTACATAATTCTAAAGTCATTGCTTTTGGGTTCTGAATGTAAACTTTTTGTTTAATGGTTGTAAGTCAGGGCTTATCTGTTTAGAAGTCATAGAGGCCCTGGTTTGAAGGCCAGTTCCTCCAGTTGTGTGGCCCTGGCCATCTCACTTAACCTCCCTCACTTTCAGTTTGCTCATCTATAAAATATATAGTTATTGTTAGTAGCTAACATTTATTGAACTCTATTATGAGTCCCAAACTTATCTAAGTTCTTTGTATGAATTATCTCCCTTAATCTTCAAAATAGCACTACGAGATAATCACACTTGCCTGTTATATCCATATATAATTGAGTAAACTGAAACACAGGATGTAAATAACTTGCTCAAGATCTCACAGTTAGAAGGTGGTAAGCTACTGCCTATTGAGAGGTTGTGGGAAGGAATAATTATAAATCCTTATAGCTGTCTGTCTATGCAACTTTCCAATTTTTATACAAATTGTGAAGGACAGCGATATGGGTTGACTCTGTGTCCCCATCCAAATCTCATCGTGAATTGTAGTTCCCACAATCCCCACATGTCATGGGAAGGACCCGGTGGGAGGTAATTGGATCAAGGGGGCAGCTACCCTCATGCTGTTCTCATGACAGTGAGTGCGTTCTAATGAGATCTGATGGTTTCATAAGGGGCTTTTCCCCCTTTGCTCAGCACCTCTCTCTCCCATTGCCATGACTGTAAGTTTCCTGAGTTCCTCCCCAGCCATGTGGAACTGTGAGTCCATTAAACCTATTTCCTTTATAAATCACCCAGTCTCAGTATTTCTTCACAGCAGCGTGAGAATGGACTAATACATACAACTAGCATTGTCAATATTTGGTTTGATTAATAGAATACATTTAATTAATAAAACATATTTGACAAAGAGTTTCACAGCAGTTATACTAGAATGTCATTGATAAAGCTCACTAAACAAACATGGTTCATTTGTCAGAAAAATAGTAATGATAACAGCATGTTCTCTAAAGAAGCATTTGGTTCAATAATTGAAGCAGAAGTGATATCTTGAAGAATCCCTGTTACTTCTATTTTTGTAAAATGTTCTGTAATATTAGTGTATTAGAGAATGACAAAAGTATGGGCTGTAAGACAATTGCTGAATCCAAAAGAAGACATATTTTACATGCCTGGGTCAGCTACCTGGGTTGGGTTAGTATTGACCAGGGGAGAGATACCAGCCTATGACTTCAGTTCCATTATGGCCACGTCAATAAACAGAAATAAAATCTGATCAAAGTTGTTTAATAACTTCTCAATATGGCCCATCAGTAACCGTGATTCACCCTGAAATAACACGACCTGTTCAAGACCCAAGAAAATCTCACTTACTTTGAACCTCCACACTCCTCCAATATCTTCAGTTCTCTCAAAGCAAGTGGGCTCAAGTCCCTCATCCACACAGCACTTCAGAGAAATCAGGCCACTGACCCCAGCTCCTATCACAGCTACCTTCTTTGCCATCAGTTCCTGTCAAGGAGTTGATCAATCGACATTACTTAACTGGGACAACGGGTAAGAGAATCCTTATGATGTAGTCAGGTAGTTGGCTTTAAACATTGTAGCAGTGGTAATTTAATAAGCAGCACTATTGAAGAAAGAGCCAGTCAAAAATCCTGCTCTCTTCTTGCCTTTGAGAAAAGCTGAGTTGTCTTATGGACTTTTGTTGCACACCTTGCTTACATCTAGCTTTAACATTTAAAAGCGACGCATTCAACAAAGCCAGTCTATGCAGTAACATACTAGGTATGTGAGCCAAATTTCCAGCTAGAGTTCTGAGCTTTTCCTTTTCAGCTGCTTTCCCCAGCAATCAACCTTACCTTTGTTTTTGCCTTTTGGCACCGTCTCTTGACAGAATAGTTTTCTCCCTTGGTTGTGTGCTGGGAGGCAGTTGGAAGTGTTTTTAAGAGTAGGAGGTGGCGGTGAGAAATGGGAGGAGCTCCGTCTCTTCCAGCATTCTTCCAGGTGAAGCTCCAAAGACTTAGCCAGGAGTCCTAGAATTAGGCAATAGGTGCATATTCTGAGGTCAACAGTAGTGATGCAATATCTTTACAGTAACAGCATATACTCTTACACAGTAGCAACATATACTCTTATACATACAGATAGTTTAAAAATCCTTTTTATCATGATGTAATAAATATTCACAAATGAACATACAGGGATAAATAACAAGAAGGTTAAGATTACTCCTAACCTCACCACCCAGAGGTAACTGCTGTTGACGTTTTGGTGTATTCTTCCACCTATTTATAGATATACACACACAAACAAAAGTGCAATAGCAGTCTAATTTCCAACTTGATTTTTTAACTTTCCAGTATATCAATATTGTGCACCTATAGCAGGATTTTTCATGGTTGCATGAATCTCATTTAGTTGGTGGTTTAATTATCTAACAAATATTCAGTTCTTATAGTTAAGCACTATTTCTGGCAGATTACCATGCCTGGATGAACAAGACAGATTATGTCCCTGATCTTATGGAATTCACATTTCTGTTCTGGCTTAGTTTTCACAGACTTGATGATTTCTGGGCCCTAGCGTACTGTGCTCATCTTTTCCTAGATTGCTCACCCTGTTCAGACTCATACCTTATTTTGATTTTTCTGCCTGTGTGTATGGTGGCTTGGATGAACCTAGTGTGACTTCTAAGATCTTTCTGTCCACTGCTCTCTTTTTGCCTTGATATAGAACTGAATTATTACCTTTGCTAACAATTTCAGTTATTAGCATACTAAGGAGACTAGCAAGCCCTTGTATACCTTACGAATCTAACTGATGAGGTGAAGAACTTTATTCTCCAACCCGAAAGACCAGTTTCTCTAAGGACTCTGAGACATTTTACATAAATTTATTCAACAAATATTTACTGAACACTTCCTACATGCCAGAAACTTTCTAAGTACTGCAGGTACAACAATGAATAAAAGAGACAAAACACTGCCCTTGTGAAGTTTACTTTGCAGTTGAGGGAGCCAGACAGTCCATCAATAAAACAAGTGGTGATGACCACTATGGAGAGAAAACTGGAAAGGAAGGTCTGGAGCGCAAGAGCGAAGAGTTGTTTTATAATGTCAAATAAGATGTTCTAGAAAAACATTTTCCCTGAAATTTCCCAAAATAAATTTGGTCGTGATGAAAGGCCTTCTCTCTGTAATAAGTGCAGCAACTCTAAGACAACACGAACAGATACAACAAAAGTGATGATCAATGACTAAGGAACAAAAGAGCTGAACACATTTCTCAGTTAAAATGAAAAAAGGCCAGGCACAGTGGCTCATGCCTGTAATCCCAGCAGTTTGGGAGGCCGGGGTGGGGTATTGCTTGAGCCTAGGAGTTCAAGGTCAGCCTGGGCAGCATAGTGAGACTTCATCTCTACAAAAAACAAAACAAAATCAGCCAGGCATGGGAGCATGCACTTGTAGTCTCAGCTACTTGGGAGGTTGAGGTGGGAGGGTTGCTCGAGGCCCTGGAGGTCGAGACTGCAGCAAGCTATGATTGTGCTATTGTACTCCAGCCTGGGTAACAGAGTGAGACCCTGTCTCTAAAACATAAGTACAAAGGATATAAAAGAAAAATTTTAAAAGAAAAAAAGCAACTTCATTGACAGTCAGGTACACATTTTGTTAATAACCTGTTAACAATTCTCCAACTTCATCTTTGCAGTGTCTTCTCTAGTTAGTTATATTGATGGAAGCCCTGTTAAAAATAATTGTGCCTGACCATCATATAGAGAAATGAAAATACCGAGGTGTAGAAGCAAGTTTTAAACTGACTGAACCCTTAAAAGATGATTGAGGCAGATGGCTTAGTTCTCCTCCAGGGATAACCGATGTGGGGATATTAATGCCCTTTTGTGTCAACTAAACATACATCTGTGTTCATGGTAGCATGCATCGGCTGAGGAGCAGGCATCTTCTAGGCACTAGCACCAGCTGAGAAGAACCAGTTTGCTTTATAGAGTTAGCTTTGACTGGCAAATGGTGTATCCATAGATGAACCATAAAGCACTTTGGCCAATTTTCTATTAGTAGACCTTTCAGTTCTTTGTAAGCTTTTGCTGTTATAAAAATGCTGTGTACGTAACCTAATCATTTTCTCAGGATAAATATCTAAAAATGAGGACTGCTTAGTGAAAGTGTTTGCACATTTTTAAGCTTGCAGAGCTCCTCAGACTTTAATGTGCAAACGAAACACTCGGAGATCTTGTCAAAATGCAGGTGGGATTTAATGGATACGAGGTGGGCTTGAAATTGTTTCTTGCAAGCTTCCAAGTGATGCCAGGTGTATCCTTAGACCATATTTTGAGTTGCAAGTTTTTAATATGCTTTGCTAAGTTGCCTTCTATGAAGTAGATATGTTTTAATGGTATCTTATGTTTACAAAGTGTTTTAAGTTGTAAAAATACTTTCGCATATGTTAATTCATTTACTAGTTCAGGACCATAGGCCTTACCACCCATCTGTCTTTTTTGCATGTGGAAATAAACTGGGCTTAGCTACCAGAGAATTTAAGAATAACCAAGACGGCAATGAACTTCTTAAAGCCATGTCACATAAGGGGCCACTGAAGAAACTTCTGATGCTTAGCCTAGAGGAGATGTTGAAAAATCCATGATAATTGCCTTCAAGAAGGTTGCTATATGGAAAAGGTCATACAAGCCTATTTTGGGTAGAAACAAAAGTCTCTCTAGGACTACATATGTCAATGTTACAGAAAAACTGAGTTTGTCTCAATGTGAGGAAGAACTTTCTAGCCAACCATGCTGTACAAATATAGAGTGAGATGTTTTGTAAGGTAGTGAACTCCCTATCACTGTAAATATTGAAACAGGTTAGATGACCACTTGCTAGTGGATAAGAGAGGAATTCAGGCAGCATGTGAAAGAGGAGTAATGTCACTAACTGCAAGAATCTAGAGTCTGAGATGTGAAATCTTATCAATTAAAGTTTTAAGATAGGCGTAAAAATGCTGAGAAGTCTTTGGAATTGAAAGTACTCTGGTTACTGTAGGAGAATAAGAGGGTGTTGGCCCCCTTCACCCCTCTACATGGTTAGGGATCCCATAGTCACCCCCCTGAAACATTCTTGGATGAGTCCAAGCTCCCTTAATTGTGTATACTATTATGAGAACAATATACATATCAGCCCTGGTATCTCCTGCTCCTTTTTTTTTTTTTGTGCTGACCATTTACTGGGACTTGACTGACCAGGGCTTGTAAGGATGGGCACAAAACTTCAAGTCTTTCGTAATGATTGATTCAAAGTAAATATTCTAAAAATTATGTCAAACACTAATGAATAAGTGACATTTACCAATAGTTTATAAGAGAATCATTTTGGATGAACAAATTTCATTTCACAAGAAATGAAACAATTTTCATTTCACTCATATCCTAAAAAGACACCTCTCCTTAAGCAGGAAAACAAAAGCCCAACAAAAGTCAAGCCATGCCCATGGCACAGCCCTAATGTTAGTTTTAGGGAGGAAAACGCCAACACTGAGACATACAAAAGTATTTGAGGAGAATTACATGTTATTAAATTTGTCCTAGAACCCGGGGGAGAGTTCAGGGAAAGAAAACAGCTGGTATATTTAAGAAAAATTTAAATAGAAAATATTACACATGAGAGCAAAATAGTCCATTTCTCTTAAGAAAACCAATAAATACTCACAAACTTTCATTTTTAGGTTTTCAACAATTTTTTTTTTCATATTCGTCCAACTGCCACCCCAAAATCCAACCAGTCAGCATGGCAATTAAGGTGACAACAGGTCCAGTTGGCCAAACTCCCTGTTCACCCTTGGATGCTTTTCAAGCCAATGAGGGTAACATTTGTGGTAGCAGGAGCCAGAGTCAAAGGAGAATCATTTCTCTTCACTCACGAGGAAACCTCCCTCTTGAGAATCTTCGGAATTTTTCATGGGAAGGCATCTCAGTGTTTGTGTGCATGCTGCAGCCCCACAACTGTGAAGGTGGCAGCTGTCAGTTCCTCATAAACAAGGAACATGAGAGCAGCAGTGAGGACTGTCTGCAGCAGTTTGGCTTCCAGGCCTTTGTAGAATCCCGGTATTCCAAAACGCCTTACTCGTTGGTGAAGAAGATAGAGAATATTCTGAAGACTTCCCAATGTTCTGTTTTCTGGGTTTAGTCTATGATGCCCAAACCTCAGAATTGACTGTACTGTCTGCGTGGGATAGGTGAGCGTGGTGGCAGTCGCTTTGGCTACTGCACCAATGATGAACACATCCAAGGAAGAAAGCTTTATCCATTTCTTTAAAAGCTGCCGTTTTAAACCTTCATAAAACATGAACTGGATGGCAAGATTGAAGACCAACAGCAATGAGGGAAATGTGCCATTCCATAAAGCCGAGATTCCTTCATCTTGAATGATCTGATGAAAAGCATCAATGATACCTTTGTAGTTCGTTGGTACAATGTCTTCATTCCTAAATTTTGCCCCTTGCAGCTTCAGTCTGGTGTTTACCACCCAGAGTGGAGTTGTTAGCAACACGTTAACTACTCCTGCAACAAACCCAACTACCAGATCTTTTCCAGTGGTAGAACGTTGACCTTTGACCCAGACTGCTTTGAGACTATTAAAACTGTAGAAATAGACAAAATTGGAGCAACAGAGACTGGAAATCACTGGAAACCACCCTCGATATGGTGTCAGGAGTCCTTCCTCTTTAATGATCTCCAGGAGCACCATGTGTGTAGTTTTGGATTTTCTTTTCTCATCAACCTGAAGTCAAAGTCTAGCTGTATCCAGGGGAAAAAACTGTCATTGCTATCACGCTTCCGGCTCTGGCCACAGCGTGGACCAAGCTTTCGTAGGACAGCACGGAGGCCATTGGTGCGGCTCCTCGAAGACTCAGCCACACTTTTCCCATAGATGCTGCAGCCAGTGGAGTTAGGAAAGGCTCCTCCTTCATTTTTAACTTTCTGTTACATATTGCAACAGAAAACTCCTTAAAACCATGTTGTATTTTTTGAGAAGCACAGAGTTGTGAGGACAAGTTCTCTCATTAAGTTGCCTTACGCCTTAGAGAAGTAACAAACCAACAAGTTCTCATTAAGTTGCCTTACACCTTAGAGAAATAACAAACCAAACTGGTTTTCTTTTCCCTCGCCCATGACTCAAGTTTCTTTTTTTTTTTTGGTATAAACTCATCTGCATTTCCTGTGTGACGTATATAGTTCAATAACTTCTGTGTGTCCTCTGTATATTTTTGGGACAGTTCTTTTTAAAAATAATCCCTCCAAAACTTCTGAATCAAGAGTGGACTGAGCAAGCACATTTGCTACCCCTTTCAAAAATCTCATTAAAGTGGTAAGAAAGTTATACAAAAGGACTGAATCCATGACAGCGCTGAGAAAGGGGAAGTGTTCTGTGCATCAGATTTTTAAAAAGCAGTTCGATTGTGATATAATTCATGTACTATAAAATACATCAATTTGAAATGTAAAATCCAGTGGTTTGGAGTATATTCACAGAGTTGTACAATTATCATCACAATCAACATTAGAACATTTTTATCACCCCCCCAACCCCCACCAAAAAAACTCCTGTATCTGTCAGCAGTCTCTCACCATTTTGCTTCAAGCTCCCCTCACTCCCAGCCCTTGTCAACCACCAATTTACTTTCCACCTCTATAGATTTGCCTATTCTGAAATTGTATATAAATGAAATTATACAATTTTTTTTTTAAACTGGATTCTCTCAGTGTAACGTTTCCAAGGTTCACACATAGTACAGCATGTATCAGTGGTTCATTCTGTTTTTATTGTTCAATAGCATTTTATTGTATGAATACCATATTTTATTTATCCAGTCATCAGTTGATAGACATTTAGGTTGTTTCTACTTCCTGGCTGTCATGAATAATGTTTTTATCTAAGTTTGTATACAAGTTTTTGTGTGGACATATGTTTTCGTTTATCTTGGGTATATATTTAGTGGGATTGCTGGGTCATATGGTAATTCTATCTTTGGCATTTTGAGTAACTGCCAAACTGTTTATAAAGCACATTTAACAATTTTTATTCTCACCAGTAATGTAGGAGGGATCCAGTTTCTTGACATCCTCTCCAACTCTCTTTTTGGTTACACCCCTTCTAGTAGATATGAAGTGGTATCTCATTGTGGTTTTGTTTACATTTTCCTATTATTGACCATCTGGCTAATGATACTGACTATCTTTTAATATACCCATTGGCCATTTGTATATCTTCTTTGGATAAATCTATTTAGATCCTTTGCCCATTTCGTGTTCCTACTGAGCTGTGAGAATTCTTTATATATTCTATATACAATTCTCTTATCAGATAAATGAGTTGTAAATATTTTCTGCCTTTCAAGGCATTGTCTTTTAACTTTCTTGATGGTTTCCTCTGAAGTACAAAAGTTTTAATTTTGATAAAGTACATTTTATTGTTTTTATGTTGTTTGTGCTTTTGGTATCATATCTAAGAAGTCTTCACCTACCCGTGGACTAGATTTCAATGAAATTTCTGAAATACGGAATTTGCATGGGAGCATCTTGAAAAACCAGAGTAGAAACCATGCCCCAGAACAGATGAGAGAAGCCTGGAGCAAAGATGGGAGGTATTCTTACCAGTAGAAACTGTGAGAGGCTCCATAATCACTACCATTTAGGTAGTACTTATTTACCAGGCACTAAGTTTTACCTAGATTAAGTTGCTTATTACCACAATGTTAATGAAAAATAAATCTTGTTAACTACATTTTTTTCAGTGAGAAAGTTGATACCCAGAATAATTAAGTAAAATGCTGAAAACACAAGAAGAAGGGCTTTAAATCTAGGCCATCTATGCACAACATGCTCTTAATCACTGTATCAAACGAACTCAGAGGAAGCATGTGTGGGAAGAGGAGTAGGTTGTGGGATGTTAATCCAAGTAATTAACTAAATGAGAGCTTACGTAACAGCTGGGATTATTTTTCTTCCTTCATGCTTCCACCCATCACTCCCAGCACGGGGATTGGGAGCAGGAGTATTTGCCTCCAGAATACGCTCTAATTAACAGAGGAAAATTCAAAGTCATATATATGATTCAAGACGTTATATTATCACAACAATTTATTAAAGCATATGCATTGCTGTTCAGCTTGCTTTTTTCTTCATAGTTGTTTTTGTGAGATCTATTTTCTAATTTAAGCAACTTTATTTTATTCTTATTATTTGAAAATGTCCCTCATATAAACATACTATAATTCATTTAGCTCTTTCCCATTGGTGTTTATATTCTTTCCATTTTTTTCTAATACAAACAACACAAAAATATTATTATTATTATTATTATTATTATTATTATTATTATTATTTTTGAGACAGAGTCTCGCTCTGTTGCCCAGGCTGGAGTGCAGTGGCCAGATCTCAGCTCACTGCAAGCTCCGCCTCCTGGGTTTACGCCATTCTCCTGCCTCAGCCTCCCGACTAGCTGGGACTATAGGCGCCCGCCACCTCTCCCGGCTAGATTTTTTGTATTTTTTTAGTAGAGACGGGGTTTTACCGTGTTAGCCAGGATGGTCTCGATTTCCTGACCTCATGATCTGCCCGTCTCGGCCTCCCAAAGTGCTGGGATTACAGGCTTGAGCCACCGCACCCGGCCAAAAACATTCTTGTACTTGTTTACTTGTGTACCAGTCTTGTACTTGTTTACTTCTCCAGAGTACATGCCCAGCTGTGGAATGGCTAGGTTGTAGAATATGCATATTCTCAACATTACTAGATGGTGATAAATTGTTTTCTAAAACGTTAGTACCCATTTATGCTCCCTGAAACAGCGAAAGATTCTTTTTGCTTCTCATTCTATCTGATACATGATATTGTCAGACTTTTATAATTTGTTTGCTGATTTTAAGATGTGAAAATATATTTTATTGTGGTTTTAGGTTGCATTTCCTTGATTACTAGTCAATGCTATGAATTAAGAGAAACTTGCAGATAGCAGTACAATCAGAGAATAACTTACAATTGATACAAGAATTGATAGAATGACCTCTCTCTCTCTCTTTTTTTTTTTTTTTGGAGACAAGACTCAGTCTGTCACCTGGGCTGGAGTGCAGTGGTGCAATCACAGCTTATTGCAGCCTTGACCTCCTAGGCTCAAGTGATCCTCCAACCTCAGCTTCCTGGGTAGCTAGGACCACAGGCACATGCCATCCTGCCTGGCTAATTAAAACAAAAATTATTTGTAGATACAAGGTCTCCCCATGTTGCCCAGGCTGGTCTTGAACTCCTGGTGTCAAGCGACCCTTCTGCTTCAGTGTTCGGATTACTGTGCCTGGCCAGAATTGGTTGCTGCTGCTGCATTTTTTTTTTTTTTTTGAGACGAAATCTTGCTCTGTTGCCCAGGCTGGAGTGCAAGGGCATGAACTTGGCTCACTGCAACCTTGGCCTCCAAGGTTCAAGTGATTCTCCTGCCTCAGCCTCCTGAGTAGCTGGAGATCCAGGTGCATGCCACCACTCCCAGCTAATTTTTGTATTTTTAGTAGAGGCAGGTTTCACCATGTAGGCCAGGCTGGTCTCGAACTCCTGACCTCAGGTGATCCATTTTCCTCAGCCTCCCAAAGTGCTGGGATTACAGGCATGAGTCACAGGGCCCAGCCCAGAATTGGCTTCTCTTATAGCCCATATACTTTACTTAGACCTTAGAGTCCGTCACCAACTTTTCCCTTAGCTTCTAGGAGGCACTAACCTTGAAGTGAACACCAAATTACCTGCAAAACGCAGAAACCAAGTTCACCAATGTCCACCTCATGTGCTGCCTGAGGATTATCCCATTCTCCGTTCTGTTGATAATGAGAATTTAATATTCTCCAGGGAAAATCCATTCTCATAAAGAAGAATATCTTTGGTCTCTGTGGTCAAGGCAGAACATAATAATAGGTTAATAGAATGAGAATGTAATAGAGTAACAGTACACCAGACATGGTGGCTCATGCCTGTAATTCTAGCACTTTCAGAGGCTTAGGCAGGAGGATTGCTTGAGTTCAGGAGTTTGAGACCACCCTGGGCAACATAGTGAGAGTCTATCTCTACAAAACAAACAAAGTGAAGCAAAACAAAAAACGAGTAGACTGTTAGAATGACAGTAGAGATATCCCAAAGTTGGAGTTAGAAAGCCTCAGCACCATGTGGGTGACTCCAACAGTTGGTGCATACTGTGCTGCCAAGGCTGATATCGTTCTACCCCATTCTTTTCTCTCGGAGGACTTCCTGCATATTTCTTTAGCTGTGTTCTCAATTCTACTTTGGTCTCCTGGAGGTTAAATTATAAGTAAACACAAACTCACAGAAGTTACTAAAAAACTGGTTTTAAGCATACATTGGTTTAGCTCCAGATTTATGAAAAAACAAAACAGAAAAACAAGGCTAAACATTTTACCGGGTCTGCGTGATTATAGTTTTGCTAAAACACTCAGTTTTTATTCCTAAATGAAATATTTGCTTTTTACAAATACAGTTGAATGTGTGTGAACTGGTTCATGTCTGAGGTTATTCATTGCAGCAAAATAATAAAATTGAAAATGTTGGGACTTAGAAACCAATACCCCAAAATATGGCACTTTAACATGCTGAACTGAAGACGACGACTTAGGATCTCTCTGACCTTCCCTCTCTTCCTGTATCTCAATCCTCTGTATCTCCCAAAGCTCTCCCAAAAAATAGGGTGAAGTTGTTCTCTGCAGTTGCCTTATCTGCCTAAAGTCTAGACTTGCCAAAGAAGAAATCAATTACCTTTGGTCCCTTTCCTGAGTTTTCATTAACTGAACTCATATTGCAGGAAGAAAGAAGTCTGTCAACACACCTAGGCAGATTTGTCATAAGCCATTGTTTGCACTGTGGGCCCAACATACTTTATTCCAGGCCATTGTATGTTCTTCAAGCCCACTGGGTCCCCCTAGAGATCATTTCACAGTCACCCTAAAATCCACACTTTCTCATCTCCCTGTCACCTAAGAAAAGGGTATACAAGCATCTGTACCCCATTGCATGCTGGGATAAACATTATGTGATTTTTACCCCCACTCCTGTGGAAGTTAATAAATTTGTGTACATTTTCTTGTGTTAATATGCCTTTTGTCAGAAGATTTTTAGCAAATCTTCAGAGAGCAGAGGGGAATTTTCCGTCAACCGTCCAAAAACTAACAAAATGTCCATCGATAGAATATTGGTCCCATATCTTATGGTATATCTCTACGACTGAATAACATGTAGCTTTGAAAAGAATGACACAACCCTCTGTATATTAGTTGTCAAGGTATATTATTAAATAAGCAAGATACAGAACAGCATATACTCAATGCTATGCTTTGTGTAAAAAAAGGTAAAATACATTTTAATTTTCTCATATCTACATAAATAAATTAGGAAAAATATTGCAGAAATCAGTAAGAGTGGACACTTGAGAGGATCAGAGGGTGGGAACTGAAAAGAGGGCAGTGTTTAGGCAGGTAGTGGCTGGGAGTCAAAGTAAGATATTTTCTTTTTTTTATCTTTTTAATTTAATTTAATTTAATTTTATTATACTTTAAGTTCTAGGGTACATGTGCACACCGTGCAGGTTTGTTACATATGTATATATGTGCCATGTTGGTGTGCTGCACCCATCAACTCGTCAGCACCCATCAATTCATCATTTATATCAGGTATAACTCCCCAATGCAATCCTTCCCCCCTCCCACCTCCCCACAATAGGCCCCGGTGTGTGATGTTCCCCTTCCTGTGTCCAAGTGATCTCATTGTTCAATTCC
>NW_012119487.1:1709232-1709557 GCF_000951035.1 Colobus angolensis palliatus | reverse complement strand
TGTTGAATAGGAGTGGTGAGAGAGGGCATCCCTGTCTTGTGCCGGTTTTCAAAGGGAATGCTTCCTTTTTTTGCCCATTCAGTATGATATTGGCTGTGGGTTTGTCATAAATAATTCTTATTATTTTGAGATACATTCCATCAATACCAAATTTATTGAGAGTTTTTAGCATGAAGGGCTGTTGAATTTTGTCAAAGGCCTTTTCCGCATCTATTGAGATAATCATGTGATTTTTGTCTTTGATTCTGTTTATATGCTGGATTACGTTTATTGGTTTGCATATATTGAATCAGCCTTGCATCCCAGGGATGAAGCCCACTTGATC
>NW_012119487.1:1703943-1707617 GCF_000951035.1 Colobus angolensis palliatus | reverse complement strand
CTAAGCATTTGCTTGTCTGTAAAGGATTTTATTTCTCCTTCACTTATGAAACTTAGTTTGGCTGGATATGAAATTCTGGGTTGAAAATTCTTTTTTTTAAGAATGTTGAATATTGGCCCCCATTCTTGTCTGGCTTGTAGAGTTTCTGCTGAGAGATCTGCTGTTAGTCTGATGGGCTTCCTTTTGTGGGTAACCTGACTTTTCTCTCTGGCTGTCCTTAACATTTTCTCCTTCATTTCAACTTTGTTGAATCTGACAATTATGTGTCTTGGAGTTGCTCTTCCCGGGGAGTATCTTTGTGGCGTTCTCTGTATTTCCTGAATTTGAATGTTGGCCTGCCTCACTAGGTTGGGGAAGTTATCCTGGATGATATCCTGCAGAGTGTTTTCCAACTTGGTTCCATTTTCCCCATCACTTTCAGGCACACCAATCAGACGTAGATTTGGTCTTTTCACATAATCCCATATTTCTTGGAGGCTTTGTTCATTTCCTTTTCTTCTTTTTTCTCTAGACTTCTCTTCTTGCTTCATTTCATTCATTTGATCTTCAATCATTGATACTCTTTCTTCCAGTTGATCGAGTCGATTACTGAAGCTTGTGCATTTGTCACGTATTTCTCGTGTCATGGTTTTCATCTCTGTTAGTTTGTTTATGGCCTTCTCTGCATTGATTATTCTAGTTTTCCATTCTTCCATTCTTTTTTCGAGATTTTTAGTTTCTTTGCGCTGGTTAGGTAGTTCCTCCTTTAGCTCTGAGACGTTTGGTCGACTGAAGTCTTCTTCTCTCAACTCGTCAGAGTCATTCTCCATCCAGCTTTGATCTGTTGCTGGCGATGAGCTGCGTTCCTTTGGAGGGGGAGATGCGCTCTGATTTTTTGAATTTCCAGCTTTTCTGCACTCCTTTCCCCCATCTTTGTGGTTTTATCTGCCTTTGGTCTTTGATGATGGTGATGAACTGATGGGGTTTTGGTGTGGGTGTCCTTTCTGTTTGTTAGTTTTCCTTCTAACAGTCAGGACCCTCAGCTGCAGGTCTGTTGGAGTTTTCTTGAGGTCCACTCCAGACACTGTTTGCCTGGGTATCAGCAGAGGAGGCTGCAGAAGATAGAATATTGCTGAACAGCGAGTGTTGCTGTCTGATTCTTGCTCTGGAAACTTTGTCTCAGAGGTGTGCCCAGCCGTGTGAGGTGTGAGGTTTTGGTCTGCACCTAGTGGGGGATGTCTCCCAGATAGGCTACTCATGGGTCAGGCACCTGCTTGAGCATGCAATCTGTCTGTTCTCCGATCTCAACCTCTGTACTGGGAGACCCACTTCTCTCTTCAAAGCTGTCAGACAGGGTCATTCATTTACATCTGCGGAGGTTTCTGCTGCTTTTTGTTTAGCTATTCCCTGTCCCCAGAGGTGAAGTCTACAGGGGCAGGCAGGCCTCCTTGAACTGCGGTGGGCTCCACCCAGTTTGCACTTCCTGGTGGCTTTGTTTACCTACTTAAGCCTCAGCAATGGTGGGTGCCCCTCCCCCAGCCTCGCTGCTGCCTTGCAGTTAGATCTCAGACTGCTGTGGTAGCAATGAGGGAGGCTCTGTGGGTGTGGGACCCTCTGGGCCAGGTGTGGGATATAATCTCCTGGTGTGCCATTTGCTAAGACCCTTGGTAAAGTGCAGTATTAGGGTGGGAGTTACCTGATTTTCCAGGCGTTGTGTGTCTCAGTTTCCCTTGACTAGGAAAAGGCATTCCCTTCCCCCTTGCACTTCCCAGGTGAGGAGATGTCTTGCCTTGCTTCAGGTCTCGCTGGTCGGGCTGCACCGGCTGACCAGCACCGATTGTCTGGCAGTCCCCAGTGAGATGAACCCGGTACCTCAGTTGAACATGCAGAGATCACCCATCTTCTGTGTTGCTCGCACTGGGAGCTGGAGGCCGGAGATGTTCCTATTCGGCCATCTTGCTCAGGAGCAAGATTTTTTCACTTAAATTTTTTTTTGAATCATGAGAACATATAACTGTTGAAACAACAGCACAAACACAACACTTATTGTTAGCCCATGATCAATAAAGCATTGACATTTGGGTAGATTCTCTGATTTCAGGTTTGGCTAAGTAAAATACCTGAGCACTTGTCTTACATGGTCATTACTGAAATGATAGAGGAGTGAGCAAAGGGAACAAAGGGAAGATATGCCCCAAAGGCAAAACACAGATCCCCCCTCAGGAAGACATACTAATTGTGCTTGTCAAAGCAACAATTTTTCAATTTCAGAATATTCTAAGTTCTAGTCTTCATAAAACAATTGTTACGAGTAAATGCTCATGATTAATTATCTAACTTACAATGCCCTGCCTCCATCTCCACCTATCGAATTTCACCCATTTTTTTTCCAATTACCCCAGCCAGGAGTTAAAGCTCACTGTTGCTACTATTGAAATATAACCTACACAAATTCCTCTTATGTGCTGTACCTCTTGGACTTCTTTCTGATGCTTAACCAACTCCAGTTGCTTCTATCAATGTAGTTTGTCTCAAATTTGTCCTCTTATCTCTCTTTTTCCTGCCACTATCATGGTTCAGATACTCATCACTTCTTACTAAAAGTCTTGTCTCCTCACTCTCAGTCTTGACTCACCACCACCTCCCCACTCCAACCACTGCTACTCCTCCCCCTGCCAATTCATTCTTTACACTACAGCTGAAATTGAGAGAACTTCAGATTAATTATGGTGGACTGAACACATATTTGCCTCTGCTTCCTCTTGAAATCTCACTAAAATAAGAGTATTTTTAAAAGACATAAACTTAGAGGATAAATGAAGTAAGAGATTGAGATTACAGTAGAGAAGAATTGTCAACACACTATTTGAAGGTGAGAAGTGAGTTGATGAATTATCAGAAAAGAGAAAGCTAACACCAAGGGCCTGCAAATGGGATGCCAACATGAAAAAAGTGAATGCATGCCAGATGATTTTAAGATAGCTTAGTGAGTGATTGGAGGCATCAGGAACTGCAAAGATGTTGGTAATGGGACATGACAGAGGAATTAGTTGAAAATCTGTTTACGAAACAGATATTTCTCATCTCCATTCTGCAAACAACTATGAGACTGACCTTCCTTCATCCTGGATGGAGACTGGAGGTTTGATCTTTGTGACTATTGAACTGGTCAAGTTCCAGACCTGATAATATAAAAAGGACTTAAAACCAGGGCACTTCACCATGAAATTTCAGAACCCCAGAGATAAAGAGATTCCACAACCTTTCAGAAAAGGAAATACAAGTCACATATAAAGGACAGGAAGTAGAATGAACAATGGGCTTTTAACAATACTGAAGCTTGAAGGCAATGGGGCAATGACTTTAAAAGTTGAAGTATCATTTTCAGCTTATACTTTTACATTTAGCTGAATTACTAATAAAGCATGAGCATGGAAGTAATATATTTCCGTTATAGAAGAGATATGACACATACTGTTTATTGGTTACCCAAAAGTTTTCAAGTTCACTTTTCTCTTTTTACCTTCCACTAGAGGCTGGAAATATTATTTATCATTATTTCAGGTGCCCTTGTACTTAGAAGTCACCATGCAATCTCCATTCTGACCAATGAGGTATGAACAGAATTATCCCAGTGGATCTCTAGAAAACCTTTTGATTCCTCCCTCCCTTAACTCCCCCCTCCCTCCCTCCCT
>NW_012119487.1:1586527-1703368 GCF_000951035.1 Colobus angolensis palliatus | reverse complement strand
TCCCTCCCTTCATGCCTTCCTGCCTTCCTTTGTTTTCATCTCTCTCTCCTATCTCTCTGGACATAGCTTATCTTTATTTTACTTGTTTTTATGAAATTAGGATATTTTACTAGATTCCTAATTTAGTGGTGCCCTCTTCTGAAAAAGTAGAAAAGTTCAGATATTTAACAGTTTTCCTTTTGCTTGTTTTAATGATGATGATTGGGGAAGGGTTTTGAATCCTCCAATTTTATGCGGTTTTTTTTTTTTTGTCTTATAGGACCCTAATTTTTTCTTCCCTTTTTTCTTCTTCCTCTCTTCACTGCCAAATTGCCACAGGGCTTGTCTTCCTTCCTTTTGCCTTTTCTTTTCTCACTCAGAGCTATGCGTTTCAAAGACCAACTTTTAAAATGTAGTCTATCCTTTTAAATCTCACCTGTGTCTTTAAATTGCATCAATCCTTTTCAATGGCACCTGGTCCTTTAAATAGCTAGTATTTGAAATTACTTTCTAGTAGCCTGTACTCTGACTTGATTAAATGCTTTCTATAGTTTCTAATGTAAACTAGTTTTAATTTATGACTTTTTGAATTGAATGTAAAGAGACTCTAGTCTGGCCAACATGGCGAAACCCTGTTTCTACTAATACAAAAATTATCCAGGTGTGGTGGCTCATGCCTATAATCCCAGCAATTTGAGAGGTCAAGGCAGGAGGATCACTTGAGGCCAGGAGTTCAAGACCAGCCTGACCCACATGCTGAAACACTGTCTTTACTAAAAATATAAAATTTTGCCCAATGTGGTGGTGTACGCCTGTAGTCCTAGCTATGTGGGAAACTGAGGCAGGAGAATCGCTTGAACCTGGGAGGTGGAGGTTGCAGTGAGCTAAGATTACACCACTGCACTCCAGCCTGGGTAACAGAGCAAGACTCCGTCTCAAACAAACCAAATGTAAAGAGACTGACTAGTATTTACCTTTTAGGATGTCAGTGAAAATTAGTGAAAGCTTTGAATAATGATTTATTTAAAAATAAACGCAGTATGATTACTTCCTGGTGTGGTGAGGACCTTGGGGAGCACTGTCTTTGCAAATAAATAATTATTTATAATTGTTATATTTCCTAAGTTTATGGATTTTATGTTACAATAGTACCTGATTGCATTTTGTTTTCTTCAGTAGTCTGTTTTCCCATTGAAATATTGTTCACTTCACTTATTTACTTTGCAAACTTAAAAACAGAAGTCATAGTTAGCAGAAGTAAATTTTAGCTCAAACTATACCCGTGACATTATGAATTTTACATAGAAATTTACTGAGACTTATAAGGAGTTAGTATGTTTATAAAGCTTCCTAGAGAGGGAGATGCTGAATTTCTTTTTATCACTCATTCTTCTTTTAGGTGTCCTCCCCACCAGGAAGTTCTTTACTGTGTTTAATCAAATCCTTTAAATCACATGAACAACTGTTAAAACAAACTAAAATTGGCCCAAGGAGGCCTATGTGTGAGTTCCTAAATGCAGCCCAACTCAGCACTTAAACAAACTGAAAACCTAACAGGAACAGAATCTCAGCCAATCACAGGTGGCCAATTGTTCAAACCATGTTCAAATAAGACAGATGTGAGCTATAACCAATTGTGCTATCTCTGTACCTCACTGCAGTTTTCTGTATGTCACTTCCTTTTCTCTAGTGACGAATATAACCTACACATTTGGTGGGGTGGAACATTCTGGGCCATTTTTGGACTGAACTGCTGCTCAGTTCTAAAGTCACAAATAAAGGCCAATTAACGTCTGTAAAACTAGATTTGTTGTAATTTTGTCTTTTAACACAATGCATTTCCAATATGACTAATGTTTAGGAAAACAAACAACTTGAATTTTTGCTGGCTTTCTTCTCTGCAGACATATTCCTAACTTTTGATCCTACTATATTTTGTGTGATTTAAAATTCTGTTGTTTAATTTTATAAGTCAAAGATAATTTCTGGTGTATTTTCAAATATTTACATGCTAGGATTATAGCTCATATTCTATGAGAATATGCTATGGATAAAAGACATATTTTCCATAGTAACTGGAGGCGGGATGGTAGGTATACTGAGAAAAGCCTGTTACACAAGAACAAGGTTTATTATGCAGATTTTTGCTGATGACTTTTCCCGAGAAGAATTTCTAATGATTAAGTAATCCTTCTCTTCCTGATACAGAGAGGGAGATACCCTTACAAATTAAGATTTCCTTTAAAGATAAAAATTTTCCATACAAAAGAATATCTTCTGTTTTTAAAGCTTCTCTTGTGTCTGTTGTTTCTCAAAATAATCAACTTTAAATAATTTTTGTGCCAATGAGGCATTCTTAAGGTGGCATATTCTGGTCTCCTACAGTTATATTGGGGAGGTGTGTCCCGAATTTCCCCAATATGTTATAAATATTTTGAAGCAATCACATTTTTGTTGTGTGTAACATATTTACAAAACAAAACCATTATAATATATATGAGTGAAACAGGGAGTCTGATCAACAACAAGCTTTGTCACAACCAGATATTTAAAAGCAGTGCAAATACCTGTTGTTCTGCCTATGTTAAAAGTTTTGAGATGGGGGTATAGAATTATAATCTATCCAGAGAAGAGATGTGGGAAAAATCTCCAAATTGTAGAATAAAATCCAATTTTCTAACTATAGTTTTCTTGGCTCTAATTGTAGAGAAAGCAAAATAGCTGTCTTTTTCTTCTTTTCTGCAACCTCTTTCTGATTGCAGATGCTTCTTTATGGCTTCCTTTACCTTTCAAGCCCGTACTGGATGTACTTGTCACAGGACAAACAATTATGACACATGAGGAAAAGTAGTTGTGTGGACCATTCCCAGAGGTTTTCAAAGGATAATCCTTTGTTAACTGGGATAAGAGATGTAAGGGTACTGAGTTAGAAAAGCCAGAGAGAACAGAATTGTTCTAATGAGAAAAGAGTGGAAGCTTGGTGGTGATGGGATTGAGGATACATTGCTTCAAAATATGACAGCTTGGCATTTGAGAAAACAGCACAAGCAGAAAGTACTCCTTGATTTTCTTGCTGTCTTTTTTTCCCTGAAACAGGCCATAAAATAATTCTTTGACCTTCCTCTGAATAAGTCCCTCATTTTGAGGTACCCTCCCTATATTCAGAGAAAAGGAGTATCCTTATCTCTGAAGACACAGGGACACAGAGAATCATCTGAACAAACCAGCCTTGCTAAGTTGCCCACAGTCTATTTCCATTATGTTACCAGCAATGAGTCTGGGCAGGGTTCACAGTCCTGGGTTCTTGCCTTCGTGGAAGAGAGAATTCAGCCAAGAGACAGAAGTAGATTTAAAGCAGAAGTGAAGGTTTATTGAAGTAAAGTATACTTGGAATGGATCAAGTGGGTAACCTGAAAGACTGAGTGCCCTGCCTGATTGTTGGCTCAGGAATCTTATAGTTACGATTTCATGTTTCTTCTTAGTCTCCTCCCCTCATCCTTCCCCTTGGGCAGGCTGTTGGCTAATCGCAGCATGAGTAGTGACTTGCCAGCATCTGGGAAGGGCCACATGTGCTATTTGCTAGTTGAAGTTATGTATATGCTCTTTTAAGGTAATGTTCCCTTACCAGTCTAGTGCACACAGAGAAAGGTTATGTACCAGTCAAACTCTGCCGTTTTGCCCCTCACTGTGCATGCCTGGACATGTCCCCAGAAGAAGGTGAAATGTTGCCATTTTGTCTCTTACTGTGCATGCCTGCACACGTTTGCTGTTTTTAAGTTCTTATTGGGAAGTTGTTGCCCACAAGCTCAAGATGTTTCCTGTTTGATAGGAAATTTTCCCCTCCCTGGTACCAGCTGTGACCGCTTATCACTCCTGAGGAGAAGGCCTGACAATTGCCTGACAGTTACCTGACATTCTTTGGGGCCCCATCCTGCCCTATTCAAATCTGCCTGTCTACTTACTCTGACGATTGCAGCATGCGCCTTTTGTCTAATCATACTTTTCCTCAACTATCTACTTCATCAAACTTAGCATAAAAGTACATGTTTCCCTGTTTCTTTGGATCTTTATTTCTGAAGGCCCTTGTGTCATGTAAAACTTGTATTGAATAGATGTGTATGCTTTTCTCTTTTTTCTGTTTTATTGTTTGTTTAGAGTTTTTTTGGAGACAGGGTGTTACTCTCGCCCAGGCTGGAGTGCAGTGGTGTAATCATGGCTCACTGCAGCTGACCTCTTAGGCTCAAGCAATCCTCCCACCTCAGCCTCCCAAGTAGCTAGGATTACAGGCACACACTGCCACACCTGGCTTATTTTTGTAGGTGTAGTCTTGCTACATTGACTAGGCTTGTCTTGTACTCCTGGCCTTAAGCAACCCTCTTGCCTTGGCCTCCCCAAATGCTATTATAGGCACGAGCCAGCATGCCTGGCCTTTTTTCTTGTTAATCTGTTTTTTGTTATAGGGACCTCAGCTATGAACTTTGCAATGTGTGAACAATCTTTTCTTTCCTACAGTGTGTAGATGGTGGGGGAGGCAGATAGTTTGGAACCAAGGATGGAGAAGCTCTTGGGAGGAAGGGTTGATAAAAGGGTGGGGGTGACAAGTAATCTGAGAAGAATTTGAGAGGAAACAGATCTAATGAGGAATTTTAATTAATATTTGCCTTTTAGTGTCAGGTGTATTCCTTTGTCTTCCTATAGAAAAATTGGAATTATTTGCTAAGATTTCATTGAATTGGATGTACTTTTAGAGAATAGTCGAGTAAAGTGGGAACAAGAACAGGTTGCCAACAGGATTAACTTATTTACTTTAAGCCCAATATATTTCATGTTCAAATCTATGTGTGTGTGTGCGCGCATGCATGCATGTGCATGTGCACAAGTGCAGGTACACAAATGCTCACATAGGGAGGAGTTCAGGAAGAATACAGATATCTTGTGGTATGACTTTGCCTCTTCTATTCTCATAGATGTGTCTATTTTCAGATCTTGGTGACCTAATAACTACAAATAGCTAAGGGGACAGAGACAATAAAGGTTATTTGTAAGATTTTAAGCTTGATGGATCATGATATATTAGTGTCAGTTGAAGAATGACAAGGTTCATAAGTTTGTAAAGGAGAGCTTTGTTTCTCATAAATGTTTATAGCTTGAAGGGTGGCCCTTCTGACCAGTTGGGAAGCATGGCCTCTAGCTAGAAGCTAGAAGCAGACACTTGTGAGTAGAGGGAGGTGGGGCAAAGGGAACATGAATTTATGTTGAGCAGGGTGGCTAAATATGTGAATTCAATATGCTATAGGAGGAATCATAAGTGTTTATAAAATGAGAAGCATTTACATGTACAACTGAACTTCATCTTCATTCATGGGACCCATGTTCAAAAAATGGCAGGATTAGCATGACCCAACGGTGGCATTTTTGGCCCTCTGATGTTAAAAGGTGAAGCAGAGGACACAAAACCCTCACTGCGCATTCTCTGCAGACTGGCCAGCACCACTCCATGGTTGTCGGTGATCTCTTATCAGTCAGGCAGTTGGTTGAAATCAGGCATGGAATCTTTTGAAAGGGCTGGTTTCTGCGCGCGCGCACACACACACACACACACACACACACACAGGAATATTATTCAGCCTTAGAAAGGAAGGAAATCCTCCCATTTGCAACATGATGATCCTAGAGGACATTACGCTAAGTGAAATAAGCCACAGGAAAAAAATACTCCACATCTTTCTTACATGCAGCATCTTAAAAAATGCAGAATGCACACAAACAGAGTAGAAAGGTGGTTACCAGAGGTAGGGGGAGATCAGGAGATGTAGATAAAAAGAAACAAAGTTGCAGTTTTGTCAGATGAATAAATCTAGAGGTCTGATATACAGCATGTGGACTATAGTTAATAGTTTCACTGACAGAGGATTTTTCTCAGTCACTTTTGCCAGCTGGAAGTGTCTGGCTGGTGATGCCCCAACCTGGGCCTCACTCAGCCCCAGGTCTGCTGCAGTAGGTACTCTGCCCGTTTGACAGTGGCTTGCACACTGGCTCACCCCATGACTGGCCCAGGAGTGCCCCAGCCCACCTGTATTACAGTTCATACCTGTGTTCAGCAATTCTTGTGTTCTTGTCGTGCATCCAAGAGGAATGAGGTTACATTGACAATTGAAGGGTGAGAAGGGCAGAGAAGAGCTTTATTAAGTGACAGAACAGCTCTCAGCAAAGAGGGGCCATGAGGGTGACCCACCACATGAAGTCGGGTGGTCTCCCCTTCAGTGTGGCTGGGTCCCGGGCTTTTATGGGCTCAGACTGGGGAGTGGTGATTGGTTTGTGAGTATGCAAAAAAGGTTAAAACAAAGGCACAACTCAGTGGGCATGGCAGTGTAAAAAACCAATTAGGGAAGGGTAGGTATATGTAAAATAGGTGAAGGGTAGGGATCATTCAGAGGAAAGTGCACCAAATGGGAAGAGAGGTTCTCAATCCAGTCTGTGGATTTGACTTGTAGCTTGGCTTTCAGGCTTTATACTGTCTTTGGCTTGAAGGTGGGGTTTCACCAGAGACCTGCCCCTGTCTGCCTAGGCATTTGCCTGCCTCTTGCAGATATCATTGTATTGTACACTAGAAGTTTGCTAAGAGAGTAGATTTTTGGTGCTCTTACCACACACACACACACACACGCACACACCAATTAGGGAAGGGTGAGATGATGGAAATATTAATTACCTTGACTGTAGTAATCATTTCAACATGTATATGTAAAGATAGTTATGGGCAAAGAGGAATGAAGACAATGGTCCCCAGGAAAACCACTGTGCAGAAAGAATACAGATAAATAACAAAGAGCAGGAGTTGTCCAAGGCTGTGGTGGTAGAGATGTGTGTGGGATGATGGAAGGTATCTGTAACCAGGGAAACAGCATGAATTGGAGAAAAGATCATTTGTGATCATTGTGAGGATCATTATGTTATGAGTTTAGGAAATATCACCAGTCCAATGCTACCAGAGTATTAAGAGGGAGCAAGGAAGAGGTAAAAATGAGAAACAGTAGGGCCAGATCACAGAGGACCTCAGTTGCTACTGAGTTTGGGCATTATCCAAAAGGTGACAAGAAGCCTTTGAAGGGTTTTGAGCAGGGCATGCTGTGGCCAGACTTGCAGCAGAGCGGAGGATAGATGGGGAGGTGGCAGGGCATTATCACAACCTATGGCCATCTCTTTCCAGATCTCAGTATTGATCTGGGTGATGCATTATGAAAAAAATTACATATATTACCTGGGGACTTTTGTGATTCCACTATTCTTCCCTTGCTCATGTGCAGGGCAAAGAGGCTGAGATCCATAGGCTGAGATCTTTGAACTCCCTTTGAACTTTGAGAATGGTGACTGGAAGATGACAATTGATGTTGTTTTCAGGAAAGGTAAGGAGAAGTTCACAACTTGGACTCAATCTTTTGTTGGCTTATCTACAACTGTGTATTCTGCTAAAGTACATTCTAATGAGTATATACCTCATTAGTCACAGTCCTCTCTGGCAGTAGCACAATTAATATTGTTACATAATGCACAAACACAATCATCTGAATGCAGGGAGTGGTAACATGACACACAGGACAAAGTAGTGTCATTGAGAAAGCAGAGAAGTAGTTTGCAGTTGAGACTAAAATTCATACACAAAATCTTTCATTTTTCTCTTGTCTTCACAAGGTTCACCAATTGCTTTCTAGACTAAATGATACCTATTTAAAAAATTATTTTCTTAAATATAAAACAAGTCATGTGTGAAAATGTCTTCATTGCAAAAACTCAAACAATACAAAAGTATGTAGAAACAAAAGTACAGAGTTCCTACTCCTTCCTCCCATTTCCAGCCCCAATCTAATCTTCAGAGAAAACTACTGATGACAGTTGGCTTTCAGACATTTCCTTCTGTGTATACATAACATTCATATACACATAAATACATAGACTTTACATAAATGAAGTACTGTTTATTTTATTACTTGCTTTTTTCATTAAACAATATATTTTGAAAAGAGTTCCATGTCAGTATATATAGGTTGATCTCATATATTTTACTGTATATTATTTTATACTATTATAGATATTTGAATTGTTTCCAGGTTTTCATGATTACAAATGAGACTGCAATGATTTTCCTTGTTCATCCATCTTTGTGCATTTATGCAAAAATATCTATATAACAAATTCCTAGAAATATTCCTTTTTAAATATTCTATTAAGTTATGAAGACTCTAGTTTGGAATCAGTTTAGTGTTTTGCTTTGAGTTGTTGAGGAGGTAGCTGTGATTCCCGCATTTGAACCTCTTTCTATCTCACAGGGCTGGTGTCTACCACTGTGAATGATTGGTGGCTGTACTGGGTAAATGCCAGAGGCAGTCAGTTATCTGAAGGCTGCTCCAGAGGGTAATGAATGAATTTTGTGTCCAAAGAGGTGTTAAAGAGGAGGCTGGATATTGTAGAGAGAACACAAATATCAACCAAGGGTTAAATTAGGAGAGCTTTAAACTCCCTCTGAACCTTGAAAATGGTGGCTGGAAGATGGCAATACATATTGTTTCCAGAGAAGGTAAGGAGAAGGTCTTGAATTGGAGGTTCTTCGGCTGAAATCTGCCCTTATTGAGTTTTCTCCAGCCCATCCAAGACTTACAAATCTTTTTTAAAAAGTTGTTGCTAAACATTAAAAATCCAGAAAATTACAGATGAAAATATCAATACAAGGCTTCTCTAAAAAGTTTAGAAAATCTGGTTGTTGTCCTGGGCCTGCAAATATCTTTGTGGAAGTAAAGGATGATTTCTCTATGTTTAACGTGCCAACAGAATGATTAATATGCAATCTGTCTGCTTTACTCACTTATTTTTTCAGTCTAGTCCCCAAAGGTATCTGGGTTTGGATGTCTCATATGTGGCCAAAACTTAATGGAGCTTAAGGATTTTCTTAATACATTAAGAAGGCAGGTATATAACATGAGTCAGTTCTTAGCTGCAAAACTCATTTGATGACTAGTTGGGTGGGGTGGTGATGAATCTGTGACATATTAGTAAACCAAATACCTGAAGATTACATTGTCTTATTTCAGAGAGGAGAAATTAGTGAATGTAGTCATAAAGGCTCTGGTTATACTTCTTTTATTATAAGAAAAGGTAATCTGTGAAGCTATCTACACCTTATTAAATCTAAGGAGAGGGCAGTTGAAGGCACCTAGGTCACTGTTCAATGTAAGATGTAAATTTTAAATATATGCATAGAAATTTCAGCTATCATTTCCTTGTGGCTTAAATATCAGCTATCATTTCCTTGTAGCTTAATTTTTTAAATCTAATATTCACTTTTCCTTCAAGTACTTTTTACTAAAAAGCCGTATTATGACATTGCATCCAGATATACATTTGTTAATTATCAAAATATTATAATCATCACAGTAACGTCTAAACCAGATTGTGGTTTATGTCCTTAAAGAGATTGGTAGATACAGAGCAAGGTGCCATGTCTAACTGGCCTGCCTGTTGATCTGTGTGGCTGCCCAGTAAGGCCCAGACCCCTGCTGAGTATTTAGTATAAGAATCTCCCTTATCATTAGAGGCATTGCCTTCCTCTCCAGCCTCATTTCTAGCCTTTTCCCTCCCAACTCTGTTCGAAACCATAAAGGATTTTCCCCATTTCTTCAAATGCTCCGTGTTTTTTCTTATCTCCAGAACTTTGCTGATAGGGGCCTCTCAGTAGGGAGCACCCTTCCCGCCACTTCCCCTTCCCTTTGGCTTTCTTTTACTCATCACCATTCGAGAAAGACTACTTTTTATCATACCCTGCCAGCTTCACTAATTTTCTATTAAATCTGTTTTCCTAATCTTATGGGTTAAAATGGCATTTTATTGTTTGAATTTGCACTTTTTATGTTAATTGAGATTGAAATTTCAAAAATATATTTATGTTTCATGTTTTTGTCCTGTGACAATTTTTTTGTTTAAATCCTTTGCCATTTTTCTCCTATCTCCTCTTCCTCATAATTCTTTCAGATGGATTTTGGGATTGTCCTGTTGATGGGCAATTTGTTGGGTTTACTAACTCCTTGAAACTCCTTTCTCTATACCCCTGCACATTACTCTCTCCTGATTTCCTTTTCTACCTTTCTAATTATTCCTTCTTAATTCTCCTTTTTCCCTTTCTCAACTAAGGTTCTTTTCCTATTTTCTTCTACAGTTCTTTCTTTCGTTTACTTCTTTCTTTTCCTATATGGTTCTACACCCTCTCCCTGGCTGGTTTCATCCCTGTCTATGGCTCCAGTGGCTATTTTTAACCATACTACTCTGAAATCTCTCTTTTCGGCCTTCCGGATTCAGATTCCCAGTTTCCTTGGGGACATCTTCACAGGCATCTCAAATTTAGCTCATCCTAATTTTTGTCACTATTTTGTCCTCAAGACCTAGTCCTTTGGGATTACTTAGTTCAGATGGAAGAGTTGTGATCTACTCAGTTTCTCAATGGAAACAGTAATGTTTTCCTTGATTCTACCGTTCCATTTACCCTGTACATTCAGGTAGACACTTGTCCATCCTCCACACTAGTGCCAGAGCTCTCTTCCTACAAAATTCAGGTCATATCATCGCCATTTCCTTAAGATCTCTGTGGTAGATATCATCAGTTACAAACTCAGCATGACATGTAAAGCTCTTTATTGTCTGACCTAGGCTTCCTATTCATCCTTATTTTCTACCACTTGCCTGTTTACATTCTTTACTCTTAGCACTGAACTTGTTTTACCACGTCTTTGAAGAATGTACTCTTTCTGCTTAGAATACTCCTTTTCATCTTCTCCTGCATATCCATAGTCCAGATCAAATGACACCTCCTCTGGGAAGCCTTTCTTGAGATGCCAGGACAAATTTCTCTGGCTCTCTACATTAGTCCCCTCACATCTCCTTTATGATTTTGGACACACACACACACACACATAATATTACTCATTATGAAGTGGGTAATACTCTTTGTAGGTATGATTAAATGCATTGTGCCCATTTTATATACATATGCATGTATAGTATATACATATATAGTGCCCATTTTATATACATGCATGCATATTTATGTGTATTAGATACACATATAGATCAATAAAATAGGCACAATGCATTTAATCATATTTATGAAGAGTACCGCCTACTTGATATATGAAATGTATTGTGTAAGTAGTGATATAACTATGTCCTTTTGGCTCTCAATTCTCTCATGTGCTGTTTAGAGAAAGTAATAGCCAAATAGTTATTGGAAAGAACCTTGGATTGGAAAGCAGGAGGCTTAGCTTTGCCTCTATACTACCTCAAAGTTTCAATTTCCTCATTATAAAATAGGGCAGAGTGACATTAACAGAGGAAATGCCATATAAATTAATAGATAAATGTTTGTAAAAGATTCAGATGTGACACTATACAAATATAAGAGAGAAAAGAGAATCAACATTAGTGAATTCCTGTGACTACAATGCTGTATCCTATTATTTTTATTGTTTTTATTTTTATTTTTTAGAGACAGAGTCTTGCTGTTACCCAGGCTCTAGTGTACACTGGTGTGACCATAGCTCAGTATAACCTTGAACTCCTGGGCTCAAGTAATCCTCCCACCTTAGCCTCCCAAGTAGCTAGGACTACAGGTGCATGCCACCACACCTAATGTATCAGTCCATTTGTAACCAAGCAGCTTGGGTTCAAACTGTGTTTTAAAACTTTGTTTTCTTTCCTCTTTTCTCCCCAATTTCAAGATATAACTTGGAGAAATCCAGCCTCAGAATGTGCTGTGAACCTCCACTCCCTTTCTTTTCCCATTCTATGCTCCCATGCCTTATGCACATTTATTAACTCAGATGCTTGTTAAGTGCTCACCAGTCTCACTTACCTGGTCATATATTTTCTTAGAAGCTTTGGGAGCCAGATCCTGACAGGGACAAGATACTTCTGGAATTCTCTTCCCAGTCAAGGCCAAAACTCACCCCTGGCTAGAAATTAATTGCAAGATGGACTGCAATTAATTTGTAACCTGGTTGGGCCCAGGATGGCACTGGCCCCTTCACCAAATGGAAAAATAATTCAAGATAAGCCATTGGAGAACATCTTGCCACTTGACACTTCTAAGCCCTCTTCCTCTCCTGCATTCCAAACGCCTGTCACTTAAAAACAAACAAACAAAACAAAACAAAAACAAAACAAAACAAAACAAACCCTGCGTTCCTTCCACAAATTGAAGAGTGGAAATTTTGGGGAAAGAATTCTGCCCACTCTTCTCCTTGCTAACACGGATAATAAAACTCACCCTTTCGCTGTCACACTTCGCTCTTATTATGTTGGCATCTTTCTACAAGCGGCAAGTAGCAAGACCCTTTTGCGAGTTACACATTTTGTGTTGCTATAAAGAAATACCTGAGACTGGGTAATTTATGAAGAAAAGAGGTTTATTTTGGTTCATTCTGCAGACAGTACAAGAAGCATGACACCCACATCTGCTTCTGGTGAGGCCTCAAGATGCTTACAATCATGGCAGAAGGTGAAGGGGGAGCAGGCATGTCACATGGTGTGAAAGGGAGCACTAGAATCGGAGCAAGAGAGAGGAGAGGAGGGGCCAGTCTCTCTTAAACAGCTATAATAGCTCTCATGTGAGCTAATAGAATGAGAACTCACTCATTACCGCCGTGAGGAGGGCACCAAGCCATTTAAGAGAGAATCACTTCCCACAAGGCCCCACTTCCAACACTGGTGATCACATTTCAGCATGAGATTTGGAGGGGACACACGTCTCAATCGTATAACCTGGCTAATTTTTTAATGTTAATTTTTTTTTTGTAGGACAGGGTTTTGCTATGTTGCTTAGTCTGGTCTCAAATTCCTGCACTTAAGCAATGCCCGGGCCTCCTAAAATGCTGGGATTCCAGGTATAAACCACTTCTATTAACCCTATTTTAAAAATATGTTAATTTATGCTAGGATTTTAGAGGCAAAGTAAAACATTAAAAATATGGTTTCTTCTGTATCTCATGATGTAAAACAGAGTAGTTTTTTAACTGTGAGATTTGCTATCAATCTGACTGAAGAGCTGTGATTGCCTTTGGGAATCACCTGGCAAAAGAGTTTTGTTTAGTGAGTTTATTAATGGGTTTGTCTGGCATAGTCCTTACACTAGATTCAATCACAGATTGTATATACACACAAACATAGATTTCACAGATAAGCAGGCTGCCCAATCAGAAGAATGAGGTGCATGAGTTAGCTTTGAGTTAGCATGCTCCCTCGCCTTTTGTCACTCCTTAATGGCTCTGTTCTTACTTTGTTTTGCATAGTTGGTAAAGACGATGGGAAGAACCACACTTATGTCTACTTACTACACAGGACCAAATACACAGAGGTTATAAGCAGCATTCCATCAAATTCAGTTTAGTGCAAAGTAATATTATCCATATGACTCAATAAAATATCAAGAAGTCTGAATTACAAAAAAGTTTCTAGTTGGCCCAAATAAACTAAGTCTGAAGGGCTCAGCAGTCCACTTAGCCACACTTTCACCACAGTCTTGATTGTGGAGAACATCTCTCTAGTACCAGGTCTGAGGAGGGAACGAGACTTTCACACCCTGAAACATGTTCCAGAAACAGCGACCTCCACTCAAAATTTATTTTTCTTGTTCTTCCCAAGTGTGTCTCTCCAAGATTCCAGATTAGTCTTCATTGGTAGTCCCCAGACTGAAGAGAGGACTCAGAGATATGTGCATAGGATGTTTGGAAAATCAGCTTATAATTCTTACAGACTCTTTCTGTTATACAATTTAGCATCATACTAAACACAACACTAGCATGTGTGTACACATACACACATGTACATGAGAATACTTTGGAGACACATCTGGTTTGAGCCAATTCTGATTAGGATAAATTATATATATTCTAAAAACAAACTGAGATAGTTTGGTATACATTTATCTTTTCAAGTTTGAACTTTCTCTACTATGTCCTATCCATCTCTCCAGTTAGACAAATTGAGTTAGAATATTCATCCTGCTTTTATTAGATACAAATAATATGCATGTCATAAGCATCAATGTACTTACTATATTCTTTCCTAAGGGAATGTTAGAATTGTTCTTAATTTTGATGAAATCCAATTTACACAGTTTTTAAAATGCATATTGTGCATTTAGTAGTGTATGTAAGACATTTTTGCCTAACTCAAAGATTTTCATTTTCTGCTGGATGTTTTAGGGTTTTAGTTCTGTAATACTCTTTCAGTTACTTTTTATATATAGTGCAAAGTATTGACTGAAGGTTTTTTTTTCATATCGCATGATATCCAATGATTCCAGCACCAATTGTTGAAAAGACTCTCCTGTCTTTACTGAATTTTCACCTTTGTCTATATCATGTGATTCTATTTCCAGACATTCCATTCTTTTTAATTGACCTATTGTTTATCTTCACAACATAACATACTGACTTGATTATTGTAGCTTCATAAAATAAGAAATTTTGAAATCGGAAGTCAGGTAGTATTAGTGCTCCACATTTTTTTGTTTTCTTTTTGAGACAGAGTTTCGCTGTTGTTTCCCAGGCTCGAGTGCAATGGCACTATCTCTGCTCACCACAACCTCCACTTCAAGCGATTCTCCTGTCTCAGCCTTCCAAGTAGCTGGGATTACAGGAATGCACCACCACATCTGGTCGATTTTGTATTTTTAGTAGAGATGGGGTTTCTCCATGCTGGCCAGGCTGGTCTCGAACTCCTGACCTCAGGTGATCCGCCTGCCTCAGCCTCCCGAAGTACCAGGATTACCAGTGTAAGCCATTGTGCCCGGGCTTTTCAAAGTTATTTTTAACAATTCTAGGTCCTTTAAATACCTCATTAATTTTAGAATAAATTTCTATAAAAAAGTATGTTAGGAGTATTGCATTGAAATTATGGATCAATTTGGGGATAATTGACATCACCACAATATTGGTGGTTCAACCCAAGATATAGTATATCTCTTCGTTTATTTTGACCTTTAATTCTCTCTACTATGTTTTCTAGCTTTGTGTATAGTTTTTACCTTTCTTATGCTGGCTTATCCTAAATATTTCATATTGTTGGATGTTATAAATAATAGTTTACAATTTTCTATTTTTCCATTTACTGTTAGTATACAGAAATACAATTATTCTAGTAATTTTTATGTACAGTTCAAAATTTCTGCATAGACAATCATGTTGTCTAAGAATAAAGAAAGTTCTACTCCCATTCCACTTTTGATATCTCTTATTCCTCTTTTATTTCTTTATGGCACTGGCTAGAAACCCCAGTAGGATGCTGACTAGAAGTGGTGAGAACCAAGACCTTTATATTGTTCCTGATCTTAGAAATACCGCAGTTAATTTTTCACCATTGAGTATGATGTTAGCTGTAGGTTTTTCATAGATGCTCTTTTTCATGTTGAGGAAGTTTCCTTCTATCACTTTGTTGAGAGTTTTCTTCAGGAATGGATGTTGGCTTTTATCAGATGCTTTTTATGCATCTATTGAGATGATCATACGGTTCTTCATTTTCAGTTTACAAATGTGGTGAATTACATTGACTATTAAACCAACATTGCTTTCCCAGAATAATTCTTACTTGGTTATGGGATTCATTTTATATACTGTTGGATTATATTAACACTTGTTAAGAATTTTTGCATATGTCTTCATGAAGGATATTGATCTATATTTTACATTTTTAGATTGTGTTTGTCTTGTTTAGGTGTCAGGGCTTTGATGACCTCGTACAATGAGCTGAGGTTTATTCTGTCCTCTTTAATCTTCTGGAAAATTTTGCGTATAATTGGTATACTGCTTTCTTAAATATTTGACAGAATTAACCAGTGAAGCCATCTGGGCCTGTTGTTCTTTGTGGAAGAGTTTTTAAACTACAAATTCAAGTACTTTAATAGATTTAGGTCTATTCAGGTTATATGTTTCTTCTTGGGAGAGCTTTGGCAGTATGTATCTTTCAAGCAATATGTTCATTTTATCTTTGTTGTTGTCTTGGTATAAACTTAACTCTCTCTGTTGATTTAATGTCAAGAACTTCAGTTAATGTGAAAAATACATTTGGTTGATATAGTATAATGGACAAAATAAAATGCCTTTACATTTTATTAAACTTTGTTCAGCCTGAAAATCCGTGCTCAGGCATATTCGACTTCCTGTCTTGTCTTAAGCATCCCCAAATTCGCCAATTCAGCATGTGAAAAGCCTTTTAGAGAACAGATTCCCAACAGAGAGAGAGGCTGAGTATTTTCCATTTTACTTATACTTTAATTCAAAGGGGCCAATACTGATTTTCATAACTTCAGGAAAGGAGAGAGGAACTAGATTGTGATTGTGTGTGTGTGTGTGTGTGTTGTATTGTGTGATTACACTTCTACTCTGAACTTTGAGACCTCAAAGACTTTCTCATTAATAAAATGTAAGTATAGTAGCCAGAAAGAGTAATGGGAATGAAAGCATTTTAAGCAAATTGTAAAAGGGGTGGGGTCGCTGAGCTTCACTGACAACTCTTGTCCTGGTTGGCTTCACTGTCCGGTTCCATTGCGTCAGGATGGCATTTCTGGCCCCATCCCACTTCCCTGGTCCCATCAGTCGAAACTGATATGGGCTGCAAGGGCCAAAGTACACCTCCAGGGCCAGGTGGGGATCTGTCAGGAAGAGCCATGGTATGTTAGGCTTGGCCCCTATGAAAGAGCCCAGCTCATCCATATATGTGATATAATCTGTCTGCAAAGTCTGGCTCTGGCCAAACCTGAAGAAAGAAGAGAACATACTGCAATAAGTGTTACAGTTGCAAATAAGAGCATTAATTTCTTATGTTTTCTTTCAGAAAAATAATATTTTAAATATCAATTCCATTTATGCCCCCCTTTTCTACAAAATTGAATTTATTGCTTTTTCTTTGGCTAAGTGAGCTGCTTTTCTCCTCCTTCCTAATCTCTATCTGAGTTTGATGTAATGTTGGACTTTTGCCTTTGGCCATGTGGCGTGGAGTATACTGACCCTCTGGTTTAAGGAGACCAATTAACTTAGTTTACTCATTAACACATTATTCTTTATAATACATTGCTTAGAATCTGCCCCAATGTTAGACTTTCAGATTAGTTTGTTTAAAAGTGGGATCATGGATGGTTTTAATACTTCTATAATCTAATAATATAAATTGTTTCATACTAAAGAAAACAAAAAATATTTTACTGCAAAATATATACTTCCTCGAAAGATTTTGAAATGGCCATTCAGAGGGCCTGCAGATGGAAACAGCCCTGAAAAGCTGCCTTTGTGAAGGAGATTTTTATCTGTGGAGAAAAGAAAGGGAAGTAAACAGAAGATGGAAACTAGGTTTCTCGGAGGCCTCCCTTGCCCACTCTCAGAAATATTAACTCGCAGGAGAGAGAGACTGAGAGTCAGGCACCGCTGAATGTCTGACAGAGAAACTTTCATCATAGGCTACTGACTCTGAGAGCCGCTCTCTGTGAGGTTTCGTCTGCAGAACAGGACAGCCTTTGTTTGACATGCTTTCTTCCCTTCAGTCTCCTATATCCTGTGATGTTACCTCTGAAATCACCTTTAAAAAAATTATGACTGTGAAAAAAAATGTAATCACTCCATCTTTCTTCTAATCTCCAAGCTTCCGTTATTCATTCCTGAGCATAGGCCAAGCTAACTATGGGAGAAATTTTGTTTATAGTTTAACTTTGAAACAAAGATGGTAACAGCCCTTTCCCGAAGCAAACCCCCTCCTTGCTTGGGGGTCAGACTGCTTTTGTAGAACTAACAAATTAGCCACAAGGTAAGAAATTAGTCATGCAGTCAGAAGTCTCCAATTGCTCCTGTGGATAACATCACCATTTTTAAAACCTAAGATTGGTGCTCAAGATATTTTTCAGACCCTGCATTCTGATGGGCCAGCTGGCACTACCCAGACTGGTAAACTGGTTCATCTTGTCATGTGGTCTCCTCCCAGGAAGACCAGAAGACAAGCTTTGACTCCCTATGGTTTCATGCCTGATCCAACCAATCAACATTCCCCATTCCCTAGCCCCGGACTACCAAACTATCCTTAAATAAACCTAGCCTCTGAATTTTCATGGAGGCTGATTTGAGTAGTAATAAACTCCTGTCCTTCTGTTTAGCTGGCCAGACCCCAGAAGAGGGTTCTTGGACCTCTCACAAGAAGGAATTCAGGGCCAGTCTGTAAAGTGAAAGCAAGTTTATTAAGAAAGTAAAGAAATAAAAGAATGGCTACTTCATAGAGCAGTGGCGTGGGCTGCTCAACTGAGTATGCTTATAGTTACTTCTTGATTACATTTTAAACAAGGGGTGGATTATTCATGAGTTTTCCAGGAAAGAAATGGGCAGTTCCCAGAATTGAGGGTTCCTCCACTTTTTCGACTAGGTAGGGTAACTTCCTGATATCGTCATGGCATTTGTAAACTGTCATGGTGCTGGTGGGAGTGTCTTCTAGCATGCTAATTCATTAGAATCAGCATATAATAAGTAGTAAGGATGACCAGAGGTCACTTTTTTCATCATCTTGGTTTTGGTGGGTTTTGGCCAGCTTCATTACTGAATTATGTTTTATCAGCAAGGTCTTTGTGACCTGTATCTTGTGCTACCCTCCTATCTCGTCCTGTGACTAAGAATGCCTAACCTCCTGGGAATGCAGCCTAGGGGTCTCAGCCTCATTTTACCCAGCCCCTATTCAAGATGGAGTCACTCTGGTTCAAATGCCTCTGACAGCTGTGTGTTTATTAAACTCTCTCTATTGGAAAAACCTGCTGTTCTCAGTGCATCAGCTTTTCTGGGCAGTGAGCAAGATGAATCTGTTGGGTGATTACACCTCCCCCAAAGCACAGAGAAACTTGGTCCGGGCTGCTGTTCTTTGGACTCATTAATTTCCTCTGAAAAATCATTTACTTTTACACTTCCATCTCCCCTATCCCCAGTGAAGAGAATATTTAAACATGAACGAACTGGCCCTCCTTTGAGTTCGTGTTTTCTAAGGCTCTTATGCACACATGTGCACATGATAAATCTGTTATGTTTTTCTCTTGTTAACCTGTCTTTTGTTATAGGGGTGTTGGCCATTACCTCTTATGACAGAAAAGAGATCACCCCCTTTCTGCCTCTATAGTTCTTTTAGTTGGAACGTGGCCTAATTTGCTTTTTCAAACTCTAAAGAGCAGCTTATAATTTAAACAATAAGATGAACATTTTAACCTCTCTGTTTCCTCATCTTTATTCCTACTGGGCTCTAAAGGAAAGGCTATCAAGCTGCATGAATTGTTAGCACACAAAAGTGCCCAACTCTGAGAGGTGTTCTGTGAACTGGATGAAGTTGAGCAGAAGAGGTTTTGTTGAATCTGAGGATTCCATTTCTTTTCTTCTCTAGGCCCTGAGTGGGTGACTACATTGTGGCATTCAATGTGAGAGAAGAAAAATAGCTCAGAGTGGTCTGCGCTATGTGGGGTATGCAAAATTTATCAAGCTCAGATAGCCAGGCATATGGGACTTGTCATGTTGCCCTCTACCAATGCCTGGGGGCAATTGTTAAAAGGCATTTTGATTCCTGACTAGCTGTCTCACCCATCATCTTCATGTTCCTGGAATTTGTGATACAAAGAACAGTGTATAGCCAATCAATAGCTACATAATTTTAATGTAACTTCTTGGTAAACAACTTAGAAGTTGACTCTTTTGTTTTTCCTTTAAAAGCCTACTTGTAACTGCTGCTAACGGAGTGTATATTCAGGGCAATTTGACTCTGTGCTCCTGCGTTGCAGTCCTCAAACTTGGCCCAAATCAATTCTTTGTATATTAAATTTGTCTCCGTGTTTTCCTTTAGGTTGACATATCAACGCCATGTTAAATGTTTGAAAAAGTAAAGAAACTTCCTATATTCAGTTGACGTTGGAAGAACTCAGGGGTTAGGGGCATTGAGTCCTCTTGCAGTCAAAAATCCATGTGGAACTTTTGACTCCCCAAATGCTTAACTCTTATTAACCTACTGTTGACTGGAAGCCTTACCAATAACACAAACAGTTGATTAACACATATTTTGTATATCATATGTATTAAATACTATTCTTAAAATAAAGTAAGCTGGAGAAAAGAAAATGTTATTAAGAAAATTATGAGGAAGAAAAAATATGTTTACTATTCATTAAGTGGAAGTGGCTTATAAACATCTTCATCCTCATCATCTTTATGTTGAGTAGGCTGAGGAGGAGGAGGAGGAGAAACAGAAGGGGTTGGTCTTGCTGTTTCATGGGTGCAGAAGTGGAAGAGATGAAGGAGGTAGAATTGGGGGCAGGAGAGGCAGGCACTTTGGTGTAATTATGGAAATACATAATAATTTCTGTCTGACTTTTGCTTTTTTATTTCTATAAAGATTTTCTATATAGCAGTAATCCTTCCTCTATCATTGCTTTAGTTTCAGTGCCTGTATCATAGAGGGGCCTATGTTATAAAAGAAGTCAAAAGCGGTCTCTAATAACTGGAACATGTCTGCCAGATTATCTAATGTCAGTTCATTTCTGGCATGGCTTTTTCTATGTCTTCCTTCTCATATGGCACTGCTTTGGAAGCACTCATCTCCATCAAGTCATCTTTTAGTTCCTCTGGCGTGGAATTAAAATAGTGGTGTCTATTAGCTCTTGAATTTCTCCATGATCCATATCTTGAAATGCTTCACCTTCGCCTTTTTATTTTGCCATATCCACAATCTTTTTCGAGATTGGCTCTGTTGTAAATCCTCTGAAGTCATATATAACATCTGGACATAGTTTTCTCCAGGATAAATATGTTGTTTTAGGATTGATGGCTTTCATGGCTTTTTCTATAACAATTAGGGTATCTTCGATGGTATAATCCTTCCAGACTTTCATGATGTTCTCTCTATTGCGGTTGTGTTCCACAGCATTGACAATCTTTTCCATAGAGTACGGTACGTGATGAGCATTAAAGATCCGTATGACTCCCTGATATAAAGGCTGAATTAGAATGTTGTGTTTGGGGGAAATTAGACCACTTAGATGCCTTCGATGTTGAACACATGGGGTTCTGGGTGGTCAGGGGCATTGTCTATATCAAAAAAAAACTTTAAAAGGCAGTCTGTTATTGGCAAGGACTTTCTGACTTCAGGGACAAAGCATTGATGGAGCTAATCCAGATAAAGGGTCTTGTATAACCAAAAGAGAGGAAGCTGAGATTCATCTTTTCCCTTCAAGGCTTGAGGGGGTAGCTTCATAGATAGGGGCTGTCCTGATCATAAATCTGACTGCATTTGCACTAAACAGTAGTTAGCTTATTATTTCCCTCCCTAATCCTGGTGCTCACTTCTCCTCCTTATTAATAAATGGCCTTTGTGGCTTGCTTTTTTTTTTTTCCCAGCATAGGGCACTTTTGTCTGCATTAAAAATCTGTTCAGGCAGATATCCTTCCTCCTCAGTGATTTTCATAATGACATCTGGGAATTCTTCTCCTCCTTCTTGGTTGGTAGCAAGCATGTCTCCTGTTATCTTTACATTTTTTAAGCCAAAGCTCTTTCTGATATAATCAAATCATCCTTTGCTGGCATTAAATTTTCCAGCTTTAGATCCTTCACCTTCCTTTTACTTTGTCATATAATGACTTCACTTTTTCTCAAATTATATTAGAGTCTATATGTATACTTTCTTATAGCAATCCTGAATCCACATAAAAAGCTTCATTTTCAATACAAAATAAAAATATATTTTACAAAAAGTGCAAGATGTCATGACTGCTGGCATAGCTGCACTAGATTCATTTATCTTGAAATGGTGGGCAACTAGAGCTGCAGACCTCAATGTATAGTATATATTAAGCAACTCAATTTTTTTCTTATAATGTCATAACTTTTCTGTGCTTCTTGGGAGCACTTCCAACATCATTAATGACACTTCATATGGAGCCCATGGTGTTATTAAAGGCTTAAGGAATTGCACTAAACGTGATAAAAATATGTGAGAACCTTGAGAGATCACTTTTTACTGTGATGCAGAATTTACTGGAGCTATGAGCTGCTCAGGTGAAAATGATTAATGTCACACAGCATTTTAAGTAGATACTCAAAACACTTGAGCTCACTGCAATACCAACAGGAGGTGGCTACAAAATTATTATACTAGTACATCATGTACTACCATTAATTTTATGCAGTTATGACAATATTGCATCTTTGTTTACATTTCTCTTGGCTATGAATGGTGCCATGTATAGTCTGTTAGAGTTTGTATGCATTAAGTTTTGATAAATTTTAATTTTTTAATAATAGATGTGTGTATATTTCATGGTAGTAAATGATAAAATAGACTAGTATCTACATATATTTTATACATGGCATCTTTTTCTTAATTCAATATTTCTAGGCTACACAATTCATCTGTGAGTTTTTTAAATTGCTGCAAATCTCCAAAAAATTGCAATTTTTTTTTTTTTTTTTGAGATGGAGTCTCACTCTGTCACCTAGGCTAGAGTGCAGTGGTGCCATCTCGGCTCACTGCAACCTCCACCTCCCTGATTCAAGTAATTCCCCTGCCTCAGCCTCCTGAGTAGCTGGGATTACAGACGCACGCCACCGTGCCCGGCTAATTTTGTTTTGTATTTTTAATAGAGACAGGGTTTTACCATGTTGGCCAGACTGGTCTCGAACTCCTGACCTCAGGTAATCCACCCACCTCAGCCTCCCAAAGTGTTGGGATTACAGGCGTGAGCCACCGTGCCCAGCCTGCAATATGTTAATTGAAAAAAATTCATGTATAAGTGGACCCATATAATTCAAACCTGTGTTGTTCAAAAGTCAACTGTAGTCATTTATAGAGTCGTTTCTTAACCTCAGCACTATTGACATTTTGAGCCAGATAATTATGTGTTTTGGTGGACTGTGCTCTGCATTGTTGGATGGTTAGCAGAATCCCTGTTATCTACCCGTAAGATGCTGGTAGCATGCCCTCTCCATTCACAATGACCAAAAGTGTCTCCAGATTTTGCCATATGTCCCCTGGGGGGCAAAATTATCACTGATAGAAAACCTCTATTCTTGAGTTACACAAAAGAAGTGTAATGACTGTTTACTATCTAAATATTGTTTGATTATTGCAAGTGTTCGAAAAATGTAAAGTCTGACCAATGACAATATTTAGAGCATATTAATGGTTTTCTACATATAAAGGCACATTTTAGGACTTGCTCTATTAGCAAGTACAATTTCTTACCACTTGAGTTTTTTCCCCATTTTCTCATCAATGTCATCCATCATTTCATTCATAGTTGGCAGGGTACATGAGTCTAGAAAAGAAATGAAGAGAAAAATATTGAAAAACACAAAGACATCAGAAATGCATAATGACATATGATGGAAGTCATTTGGTTTTTATAAACTGCATTCCTGAAAATTTTTGTATTAAGAGGAGCTGTCTTTGATATCTTTAGCAAAATACCAGTTCACAGAAACAAAGACCTGAAAAGTTAATGCACCTTCTTTGGGAATGGCAAAGCTGGCCTGTAGTGAGATAGTGACAGCAGAGATAGTCGTAGCTTCAAATCACTCAGTCTCTTATTTCTGTAACATTATGGAGGACCTAATCCTCAACATATGTGCTCAGTACACTTCATGCATATAATAGCTTAATAATTTCTTCCTATTTTTTTCTATATCTTCTTCCTAAAACTTCTCTGAAGAAAGAATCTGGTAAAACAGTTCCCTTTAAGGTTTCTGACATTTTAAAATGAGATAATGGAAGGAAGCATAGGATTTTAAACATCTTCTGCAGCTATTTAAAGTGTTTCAAGGGGCAGTGGACACTTTTTAGCTTTTTGCAAATTTCACTACATCAATGCAACTTCTTTTAACTGAAGATGGTAGCTTATTTGCCTTTGTAACGATGGATGAAAGTTGCTCTAAAATTTGCAATGCATGAACACTTCCCAGTCATCGTTAGGGTCTTATGTCAGCCTGGTAGTACCCTATGATTGATATTGGCTGGACACCCTGCTGGAAAGCACGAGGCCAGATTTTTGTTCTGCTTCATTTGTTGTTGTGTTCTAAATGCCAGGTTAGAGTCTAACAGATAGCAGGTGTTCAGTAAATATTTGTGGAATAAATAAATGATATCATTTGCTTCATGAAAATTTCCTAGGTTTATGAACTGCATCCAGTCTTCTCATAATACCTCAGGCTCTTGGCATTGTTGTGCCTTTCAAAGGAAAAAGGCAATGGAAGTATTTTGCAGGGAGCACATTTACAAAATATTTAATGATGGGGTTTATTTAAATAATGATATTTCATGGTATATGTGAAATAGAAATTTATCTATAAAAATTTTAGATAATATATATATATTCCATGATTGTTATGTTTTACTAATTACCAATAGTGTAAGTTTTTATAGATTAGTTATGTTAGCTAAGTTATACCTATATTGGTCAATATTTTGGAGAATACTTGAGTAAAAGAACATTTTTAGTAATAATGATAATAATAGTATGACTGGAGTAAATTAAATCAATATATTTGAGACATTGCCTTTCTCCATGTAATCCTCATATCTTGATTTCCTCACATAAGCCTACTTGTAGTCCCTGGAGACCATGAGGTCTAGAGTAGAGGGAGGGAAGAAGAAGATTGTCACGAGAATCAGAGTGGCCTGACTTTGTTATTCTGACAGAAGTTGACACCAGTGAGATTTCTGGCACACCTCCAACACTCACCAGGGCCCTTCCAACCTTCATAATGTAGCCTGACATTGCAGTTATCCTCTGCTAGTTTTTTCTTGCTTAAAATCTTGCAAAGTCCTTCTAAATCCCTATGAGAAGTTTAAGCTCTTTAACATGACTTACAAACCTTGCATTTCTTGCCACTCCCTGCCTCTGCTTTATATTCCCTTCCCACCAAAATGTTTCTGGGTCCTTACACATTTCATGCTTTTCCTCACCTTTATGACTTCCTACATGCTGTTTGCTCTGTGTGAAACAGCTCACTGTCCAACTCCCCTCACCTTTATGACTTCCTACATGCTGTTTGCTCTGTGTGAAACAGCTCACTGTCCAACTCCCCTCGCTAGAACTCCCCCAAATTTCCCCTATTATGGCATCCCCCACACCCCATTTTAAGCTCTGAGAGGTCAAGGAACATGATTGTCTTGTTCTCTTTGTATCCCTAGCACAGTGCTTTGCATATAGCACGTGTTCAATAAATGTTCATTGATAAAATGAATGAAAGACAGAATGGCCCACCTACTTGCAAATACTTTAGCAGCCCAGCGGGCTTGCAGGTCTGCTGTGGGGATGGCAGCTCCAAGGGACTGAACCAAGCCAATCACAGCCAAGGTTGGCTTCTCCATTAGTGGGGGAAAGATGCCTTTAGACAAGGTGACCTCATTGTTTCTGCTTTTCATGATGGTCTCATCAAGGAAGGGGTAGGAATAATCATAGTCTGTTGCAAAGATGACAGAGTCGATAGCCTCAAACACGGTCCCATCCTCAAACACAGCTGAGGTTTCTGTGAACTCCTTCACACTGGGCTTGATGGACACAAGGCCACACAGGATGCGGGATGGGAGCTCATCATTGAACACAGGCTCTTTTCTCAGGGAACTACAGAAATGAGAGGCAAACATCCTTGCTGTAAATAGCTCATTTCCAAGACATACCTGCAACAGCCCATAACATTGAAATGACATCGAGCAGTTAAACATCAGCATGAGTGCTATTGAACTCTCTTCTCTCATGGCAATTCCTTTCCTAAATGAGAATAAAACTAATTTACAGACATAATAAAGTGGTTAAGAATGCCAACTCTGGAAGCAAATGGCCCAGGTTCATAACCTAGCTCCATCTCTTACTAGTTGTTACTTTTCTGTATGTTTCTTTATGTGTAAAATTGGGGATGGTGATGGAATCTTCCTCATAGGTTGTTGTGAAAATTAAATGACCAATTATCCTTAAAGTACTTAAAACAGTTCCTGGTAATTGCAAGCACTGTTGTTATAAGTGCACTATTAACATAACTTTAAAGTCTTGCTTACATGGGGAAGTCAAACTTGCAGTGGTGGGAAGTTTTATTGCCATGTTTGGTTTTCTTTCATCAGCTGTGTCCACAAAAAAGTATAACAACGTTGATACTGCATTTTAGTTGCCAAAATTCTAGGAATAATATTTTTCAGGACGATATATTTCATTTTGATTTAAGTTTCCTTTGAGATTCTGGAATTTCCTGCAAGTATCTCAGACACAAACTTTGTAAATCCTGAAATGTGTCTCTACTTCCATATCATTTTCTGTCTTTCTAATCCTGCAACCTCTTCTTTTACCTTACAAGGTAGCAAAACATAGATTGCAATGAAACCTGTTTTTTCTCCCCCTTTCCCCCTCCAGAAACTTTGGGTAATTGGAATCCTTTCCAAAAGGAAGCTTAGTTTTTAGAATGAATGCATCTCCAAAACTATGTTTTAATTGTCAAAATGGAAAGGCCAAAATATAATTTATAGACACTCTTACAAGATAAAAAAATCTTAACCAGCTCAAGCTATGGGACTTATATTGAACATAATTTTTAAAAACTTTTATTTTAGGTTTGGGGGTCCATGGTTTGTTATATAAGTAAACTGTGTGTCACAGGGGTTTGGTGTACAGATAATTTCGTCGCCTGGGTAATAAGCATAGTACCTGATAAGTATTTTTTCTAATCCTCTCCTTCCTCCCACCCTCTACCCTCAAGGAGGCCCCAGTGTTAAATGCACAAAATCAACATTTTTTTAGGGTTATAGCAGTCTGCACGACTTGGTAGTATAAGTGCTTCGGATTGACAGTTTAGCTCCTAAATCTGGCATTTGCTCTTTTGATTTGCAGTTCCTCCTTTTTCTTAACCTTTCTCTGAACACAATGAAACTTTTGGCTAGCATGGACCAGGAGATAAAATTTCTCAGTTCTTTCTTTTCTTATCAACTTAAATATTCTTTTTTTCTATTGATATGCTGGTTCTTCTACCTGGAGTGACCTTCCTAATTAGTAAGTGTTGGGCCCTGTCTCTATAAAGAAGTAAATAAATGAATTGACTAATCTTATGGGCCATGTTAGTCCTGTGACTCTTCATTGCTTTACGTGTTCCATGCCTCCTGATGGTTCTGCAAAAATGTCAACATTTCGGGGTGGAAGAAGTGTATACTTTTGTTTTGAGACATCCTACTTGCTGAGACATGTTGATTAACACTGTTTTGTTATTTGCTCCTTTGAAGCACATTAAGAAATTTGAAACTAAGAAGAACCAATTTTTTTAAAGCTTTATCATTTACAAAGCAATTCTTGTATTTTTATATTATTGAATACCACAACCGTCTTGAAAAGCAGGTGTTATTATTGATATCCCCTTTCATCCATAAGCATGGACAAGATATTCTTCCAAAAAACCAATTTAAGTTTGTTCAGTCCTCAAAGTTCTATGTGTTAGCTTGTAGCTATCACAAAAGAAGCATGCATAGCAGGGTGATTTATCTGCCAGCATCATCTCCATTTCAGGTTTTTCTATACCCTTTCTGTACTAGACTAATTTCAATAAGGTTTCCAAGCCATACATGGTCTCTGGGTATATCTTGTCACCTGTGAAACCTTTAGTTTAATGTTACTAGGCTCAATGAGACAACAAAAGTAAGTTCTAGAGAGAATACATTCACTTAAATGAGTGCCCCCCCTTTTTTGAAAAAGAAATTCTAGTTTTAAGTACCCATTTAAAGGCATCAGGCCGTAGTTCTCATGCTTAAACCATGTGTTCATCTTCTGGACATATAACCAGTCAGAGACGAATGAAGGAAGGACATTCTGGAGAAAGGATGCAAAGCGGGTAACATACACCATATCCCAAGGATAGCCATCATCCCAGACCCGACTCATGACCCAGGAACCACTTCTGGTACTGATAACGACCTGGTGGGGAAAGGCAACACAGATTTCAGTATCACTTTGTGAGAAATAAACAAACACAACACACTTCTTTGGGCGCTTTCATGCATTTTCCTCAATATCCAAGTAGGAACACTTTTAAAAGGTGGGTCTAAATAAATTGATTAGCAGCCATAAAAAAGAATGAGTTCATGTCCTTTGCAGACACATGGATGAAGCTGTAAAAACCATCATCCTCAGCAAACTAACACAGGAACAGAAAACCAAACACCGCATGTTCTCACTCATAAGTGGGAGTTGAACAAGAACACATAGACACAGGGAAGGGAACAACACACACGGGGACCTGTCGGGGGAGTGGGGGGCATATGCATACCTATGCTTGTTCTGTATGTGTATCCCAGAACTTAAAATAAAAAAAAAAATTTAAAGTCTAAAATTTAAACTCATAGAGACAGGACTCTCTCACCACCCCTGAGGGCTGGTGTGTAGTTGTTGAAAGGATTAGAACCATACCTCAAGGAACAATAGGGCTCTGTGTTCAACTGTGATGGTTTAATCTTCACACACTCATAGACTAGGATGGCAAGTCTGGTAGGGACCAGATGATCCAGTGAGCCCCAGAGGTTGTGGCTGGTGATAGTGTGCTAGGTGGAGGAAAAATGTAGCTAAATCTCTAGCTGAAATTAGGCTGATGAGGTGTCAAGGATTTAATTCTGTTCTCTGTCCCTGGTTGTCTTTTCCAGTTCTCCCTACACACATACCCCAAGGACTTTTCCTGAGCAACCCAAACCATGGCAACTGCCTCAGCCCTGAGATGAGTCTGGCTGCTTATCTATTTTACCATCTTTGCAAAATAGACTTTTACTTTGTGATAACTGAAGGGAAGTTTTAGTTTAAAAAATTTAGGTTTTATTTACATCCATTTAAGAATTTATTTATGGAGAACCTATTTTCTTAAAAATATGTTGTTTCTTTAGGGTCTATTGGTGATACATGATTCAGCTTGGAGTCCTCTGGGAAGTCTTCCTTGACCTTATCCAGGCTAAGTTAGATTCTCTTTTCCCTGTGTTGCTATTGCCACACCTAATTCTACTGGAAGACTCACTACCTCCTTTGGTAATAGTCTGTGTGTACCTGTGAACCTCATCTCCATCCATTGACTCTTCCTTGAAGTCAGGAACTAGTTTAACTTATTTATGCATTTTTTTTTGTTTTTCATAGTTCTGACACATAGTAAGCATAGTAAGTGCCCAATATTTGTTAAGCATCTGCTGTTGATTGAATTAATGTTAGTAAATACCAAATCATGTATATCTTTCAGAACTTCAGGGTAGTAAACAGAGTGCTTTTTGCATGATAGGTTATAATTAATACTGTTAAATAAATAAAGATTAAGTCTGACCAGGAGCTAGTCTGTTTGGAGGTGATCAGAATATAAAATGAAAACAAGAAATACACACATACACACTCACCTATCCATACACACACTCATGCACTTATCTTTGGATTCAATGGAATGTACTTCCTTACTAGCATGGGCCACATTACGTGGCTTCACATGGAGGATATCTCAAGTCCTCCTTGATTTAAAGGACTACATACAAAAAGTGGATCTCTTGTGATGTGACATGTAAGTACCATCCTTAGTGCCTTGGCTGCTGACTTAGTAGCACAGCCCTACCTTAGGTTTATTTCCCAAAACCTTTATGTCATGTACCTGTGTAGCCAGACGGCTGAGCTCAACAGCAATGTCAGATCCCGAATTCCCCAGACCGATCACGAGGACCCTCTTCCCCTTGAAGGCTTCTGGATTCTTATAATCCCGGCTATGGAGGTAGTTGCCTCGAAACCGGTCCAGGCCTAAGTGGAACATGGTGAGTGGTTTGAACTGATTTTCAGAAATTATGAAGATGTTTTCTTTGTGTCTTTTTAAACCTATTATCGGTTTTAATTAAAAAATTCCCCCGTTGAAGTGTATCCATTTAGCATTTTTTGACCTTAAGCCCCCGAAAAGTTACTTTTAGTGTCTTAAAAAATCTTAAGGCATGAGAATTTATGTTTCGATAATAATAATGGTTAATATTTATTGAGTTAACTCTGTGGGCTAGATCCTCTGCTAAATGCTTTACATGTTTTAGCCATTTGATCTTGATAACATCCCTGCATGGTAGGCTATTGTCCCTGTTTTAAAAGATGAGGAAATTGAGACAAGTTAAGTGGTAAGGAACTAGTGGAATAATAAGTTGAACCCAGGTGTTCTGATCCCATGCTCATAAACATTAAATATACTGCCTGTTAACATTAAGAATTTTAATCTTATTTTCCTTCTGAACCTTTACTCTTTAATTTGACTTAGCCTACGGACATCATACCCAGACATGGGAACTCTAATATCTTTGAGTAGACTGTGTTCCTGTGGCATGGAAGGAAGGCTCCATCTATGTTGTATTTATTTCAGGTTTGCCAGTTTTGGATGGTAATGAAGTGTGCTGCTATACACACACCCATGCATGTACCCACACGCAAATCACTGAGATTTCTAAAGTTTATTTGAAAATTGTGGATGAAGATGAAATTAGAAACTTAGGAGTCTCTTATAAATAACATAAGCCATTTGGCAGTTGGACTCCTTTTTTGAATGTAAATGTGGTCGGAGATCCCATGTGCTGTCAGAACTTATATTTCAGTTACTGTCTGTAAAATAGGAACTTGTGTTTGTCTGATCTCTGGCTTGCAGGTCCTTGATTTTTTTAATATAAGGACTTGTGAAGCTATTTATTACTATATCTATCCTATCATTAAACTTAATTTTTTTCTTTTGAAATCTTTGGGACATTAAGAATAATCATTATGTAATGTCTATAGAACTATATGTTTCTAACTCTTGAGGTTTGCATATAAAGTCCCCAGATTATTATATATTTTTCAAACTTACCAGGAAAGGAATCAGTTGGCAGATTGGGGTATACATGGTGTCCTGAACAAATCATTACAGCATCAAAAACAGTAGATTCCTGTTTCCCATCCTTTTCAGTAACAACAACCCATTGGCCCATGACTAAGAAGCTGGTACATTTCTTTATACTGGAAACCAAGGTCTTGAAACCAGAAAATTTATTTTTCTATTTACAATTCTGTATGTGAAAATTTTTTTCCTTCTTGCTTTGTTTCTGTGGAAGAAATAATTGTTATGAGCTCTCTTGGTCATTCAGAGATGTATAGAAAGATATTAAAATTGGAGTCACAGTGAATCTTCAGTGAGTATTTGAATCTCACAAGAAAAATTACTCACTGGAGTACATCTACTTTTTGACATCAAGTTAGTAGATTAAGGGGTAAATCACACTGAATATTTTTGTGAATGATGTCATCTAACAAATCTGTGTTATTTTCTTATGGCTACTCTCTACTGACATGACTTCCTCCTTTTCTGACCTCATCTTCCATCTACTCAATAAATATGGGACTATCTCAAGGTTTGATCATTGGCGTCTCTTTTGCTCTGCATAAATACTCTACCTTAGAAATATTAGCAACTTTCATGGTATGAATATACAAATACATCTATCCTTGGTCTCTCTTCTATCCAGTTTAGCTTGACCTTTCCATCTGGAGGGCCACCTAATACTTCCTCATATGTAGCAGGTTTTGATTGACCTACTTAAATTTCCTTTGAAACTGGCTTCTGACTTTATTTCTTTGAATGATGACATGAACCTCCCAGTCACTTATGCTTCAAATCCACGACTTGTTTTCCTTGTTATTTCTCCATCCTTGCCTTACGTTTAAACAATAATTTCTCTCCCAATCTCACACTTTCTTTCCATGATTGCTAACACTGCCTTCATTCAAGTCCTTATCACTCCCTTGCATGGACTATGGCAAAAACTCTAACTAGCCTGTCTTCAGTCTCCCATTTCTTACAAGCCATCGTTTGTCCTGCTTATCAGATTAATCTTTCTAAAGGACCATATTATTTCATGTCTCCTGCTCAATTTCTGTTACTTCACAGCCTCTTAAACTTATTCTACATTTCGAATGTGATTACTATTAAGTCCATGCAATTTTGTTCCAATTTACTCTTTTGGTTTTATTTTCTGTTATTCCCACAGACTTTTCTGGAACATATGCTGCAAATTGCTTCCCTAATGTCCATTCTCCCTTCATTCTTACTAACAGAACCCTGATTTTGTTTGGAGTGACAACATACCCAGCAAAGGGATGCATTTTCCAGGTTCCTGCGCAACTAAGGTGTCCTGTGAGATATAAGCAGACAATGTTGGACAGCTTTTTCAGGAGAATTTGTAAAAGGGGAGCTGATTCAGCTGGGAGAACATCCCTTTGCCCTTTATTCTTTCCTTTTTTTTTTTTGGCCTAGAAGGCAGATGTGATGGCTCCAGCGTCAGCAACTGTTTTGGACCACAAGGCAAACCTCATGATGTAGGCCTCATGCTAAGAAGGGTGAAGCTGAATCTTTGATGACTTGGGTGCCATCACAGAAGCTCTGGGTGTCCCTTCTTTGGACTTCTTTTACATGGTTGCAAAATAATCCTCTGTTTTTCAAAATCACAGTATTTACACACTAGTTTACTGATATATGTGGCCATATCTCATCTTAGCAGATATATCTCCCTCCTAGCCAACTTGGTTTGCCCACACTGTTCTCCAAATGAGCAGGGCATTTTCTCACCTCTCTAATTGTACTCATGCCACTCATTTATCTAAAACACCTGCTAAATACAACTAAATTTTACCTCCTGTAGAAAATACCTTCCCCCAAAGTGTTGCCTCTTGCTTCATGATCTCCATAGCATTGTTTTATTTATAAACAAATCATAGATAGCTTTAAAAAGTTTTCTCTTTGATTGAAATTGTTACTGGAATCTTGTTACTTACTCTTTATATATTTATTTTGAAATAACTTCGTGACAGCTGAGTCTTAGACCTCCTTTTCTTTTACATGTAGCACATAGCACAATCCTAGCACACAGTAGAAACTTCATTAATGTTTGTTGATATTAATACCGTGATGGAAGCAAATGAATGTAATGAATGGATGGAATAAAATGACTATTGGAAAATTTTATTTTTACTATACATTTGGGGCTACTCCAGGTAAAATAATGATGTAAATATCACCACAATTCATAATTCTGCTGATTGTTTTTCCCACTATAGGCATGTGTTCTGCATTTAACAGCAGTTAATTGAGGTTAAGAGTTTCAAACACACAGACAGAAATGCTCAGTAAAGAGTCCCAAACAAATGTAAAACATTATTCTCACAGAAACAATGCTGAAATCTCAAGTCTTTTTAATAAAAAAAAACTTACGAACTGAGTGGGTAAAAATGGGGGCAATGACTATATTTCCCATTTAAGTTGTTAACCTTTTCATAACGTAATGGGAGAATTCCTACCAAATGCTGTGGTTTTTTGAACCACAACTCATTGGCATTGAACTGACAAAATTCCTAATAAATACTAAAGAATTCTGGATTATTTCCAAAACATCAGAGCATGAGGGTGGAAAGTGGACAATGACGGGATAGCTGCCTCCATTTTCTAAGGTAGTCTGGAAGTTCTCAGGGAGTAGTGGACTAATAAGTCTAGTAGAAAAAAAAAATCAGTGCATGAATGCTTTATAATCAGAGCCAACCTTTGATTACTGAGGTGCCCAAACATTTGGCTCTAAGTTTTATAATAGTTTGCTGTCTCCTTTTCTCTAACCCACACATACATTAATTTCAACAGTACAAGTTATGAGGCCCCTACCTCAAACTGTATGTATCTTAAAAGATCCTTCTTTTGGGCACATGTCTTTATATATTCCTGGAGCTTGCTGTGGTGCATGTAGTTTGGGTAATCATCCGGGTAAGGGAAGTCTGGAAAGCACATCATTTCTTTGGAAGAATTCGTGAATACAGACTGGTAAATGCTGGCTCTGCCTTCTTCTGTGGGGTCCTAGGGAGAATAAGAAAGCTTAAAGAGAAAGCCAAGAATTGTCTTCCCTTCAGCGAACACAGGGGTTTAATTCTTGGTTGACTAAAAAACCCTTTTAATATTTAAAAGCATAAACAAAAATTAAAAGCTCTCAGTAAGATATGGAATGGAAAGCCCTTCACGTAGCACCTGGCACAGAACTGGAGCTCTTTCCACGTGAATCCTCTTACTGTAATTACCCTCAATGTTAGCTCTGTCTTTATAGTCACTTAGTGGTTTTTGCTTTCTCCTGTGCCACCACTGGTTCTGACCTTATACTCAGGTTAAAACAAACAAACAAACAAACAAAAAAACAAAAACCAAAACAGTTTAGAGGAGGCTTTGACTTCCAGCCTATTTATTTGCTCTTGGAGTTTAGCAAACTCTTCACTGGCAGCAACCCGATATTGAAGTGGTTTCCCAACTTTGGCATAATCAGAATCACCTGGAGGGCTCCTTGGACCATAGATTCTTGAGCCCTAGTCTTAGAATTTCAGATTCAATCTGTCTTGGGTATTGTCTGAGGTGGTTTGCATTTCTAACAAGTTCCTGGTGATGCTGATGCAGCTGGTTTAGGAACCACACTTTGACAACCACTGCTCTGTTGTAAATGAACCCTGTTCTTTGGCTCACCAGTTGCTGGCCTTCACTCCTCACCAAAGAAACACAGGAAACCAGAGCCCTTAGAACATGTGTTAGATCTTGGCACTTCATTGTAAAGCCTCTGTGTAATTGAAAAGTGGCTTATCTTTTAGAAGCAGTCAAAGGCTAAATTGAAAATAAACATTTCCTCTCAGTCGTGAGGGTAGGGTAAAAGTGCACACAATGTGCTGCCTTGAACATACATTTCAGAGCTGGCAGCTTTCTGCTTCCAAGGTCCCGGAGGGACTCTTGTGCAATGGGGGAAAGAGATGGAATGTCACGTTGCTGATGGATTCAAGATGTGTATCTCCCTCTCACACCAGATGACCTCTGGAAGAGGGAGACAAAAAGTGCTGGAAAGGGTTGAGAGGATTGTGTCCCAGTGGGGAAGTAGGCGGCTGCCCGAAGCCTCAGTATTTTTTCTGAAGTTGAAAACCTAATCTTCCTCTGTTCATGGTTGCTGTATTTCTCATAAACATGGAAGCACAGGAATTTAAACTTTTAAAAATGTTTGTGGAGGTCAGAAAAAGTGTGAAGGCTCATGCCCAGCAGTTTGGCAGGCTGAGTGCTTCCCTTTCACCCACAACTAGTGCCTTTTACTGATGGTTGTGAGAAGGAGGAGAGGTTGGAAGGAGGTTTTTTTTCAGCTGCCCATTGAAAGGAGGCAGGGCTGAACTGTGGGATGGAGCCTGGTTAAAGGATGTGAGACTCTGTTCTGGGAAACAGATGCTAAGGCCTTGGAATATTTCCATCTTGAAATATTTTTATGCCTCTTGACCCCAGGCAATTATAACACAAGGAGAGAAGAGTACGTACACTACAGCTCCTTGGAATTTTTCCTAAAACACTGTTCTCCAAACAAACACAAAAAAGCAAATGTATTATATAACAAGTCAGTTGCTCCAAGGAGCAGGCATTTTTATTATTTCAATATGAGGTGTGGTTTGAGCCAGTAAGGAGGAAATTCAACTTAGACTCTGCCTCTAGCTGAGGGAGCTTGCCCTAGAACCAGAGATCTAAGCAGCTGTGGGCACCATCTGTCTTAGATGATAACTGTGTTCATCTCTCATCTTTCCCACGAGAACATAAGTAACTTGAGGGCAAAGGCAGAGGTTAATTTCAGAATGTTGTACATGCATCTGAGCAGTCTACCTTGATCTTCTTTCCTATTCCAGCTCTGCTTATGAGTCCCATATCTCCTTGTCTAAATATGCCCTTGAAATATGCTCAAAAGTTGCCTTCAACTTTCTCATGCCTTTCCTTACCTTCCCTCTCAGCTACTGCCAAATCATCTTTAGCTTTACTGAGCTCCCATTATCCTTACTGCCCTAATTATATAGTCACTTATAGTTATTCTAATACTTGTTTTCTCACTGCTTTGACAGTGCTGACTGGTCTCTTATCTGCAGCTATGCTTAACATAGTACCCTACACATAATGTACTCAGTACGTATTAATCGAATGAATATATGAATAAATGAGTGGGAAAAAGTTCAAATAGTCCTGGTTACAGCTTTTGCAATCAAAATGCTACTAACTTATTGTTAAGCATTTTTTTTTTGAAATGGTGTCTTTCTTTGTTGCCCAGGCTGGAGTGCAGTGGCATGATCTCAGCTCACTGCAACTTCTGCCTCCTGGGTTCGAGATTCTCCTGCCTCAACCTCCTGAGTAGCTGGGATTACAGGCACCCACCACCACACCTGGCTAATTTTTGTGTTTTTAGTAGAGATGGAGTTTTTTCATGTTGGCCAGGCTGGAACTCCTGACCTCAGGTGATCCACCGGCTTCGGCCTCCCAAAGTGCTGGGATAATGGGCGTGAGTCTCCGCACTTGGCTGTTAAGCAGCTTGTTATTACAACAGTAATAAAATCTTTTGAGGACATGAGGCCCTATTTAGGAGTGGATGAAACTGAAAACACACTCACATTCAGCCTGCTAGTATGCAAATCCCATTTGGTTTTCATTTCTCAGAAAAAGCAAATAGTGAAAAGTTCAGAATTATCAGGTTTCTGTCTGCTAGAACACCTTCTAAAAAAGGCTTGCAAGATAAAGTCTTATGTAACATGTTAAAAAAATTCCTCTCTGATTATATATTGTGCCAAGCAACTTTTCTAAGAAAAGAAGGAAGGGTTGGGGTGTGTGGAGGGAGCTAAAGTTTTCAGTATTTGTATGGGTCCATCTCCTCACCAGGCCTTTGAGTAGAATATTGCTTACAGACACGACCTTATGGAAAAGAGGAATTTCCTCTTGTGGATAACTCAGAATCCAGCTTTGCATCTTATTGATAACTCAGAGTCCAACTTTGTATGTTATTGATCTTTGTATCATATTATTGCTTCCTTAAATAAACTTTCTGATCTGGCTATATTGGCTAACTCATGGATCCCTCTCTGCACACACCATGTTCATCGCCTTTTCTGTGCCTCCTGATTGTTAGTGTCTAGTACCTGGTGCTGGCACACAGCCAATGCCTGCATAGGTCTATGGAGTGCCATTCGCGGACTGTTGGGAAATGCACTCTCTAGCTGTGTCACAGGGTGTCCTCTGTTTTGCTTGTCTGGGGTTATCCTTCAAGGCTAAGTGTAATCCCTGTGGGAGGTTTACTTTGACCTACTAAGATTTCCGTAGTCCACCCTCTTCTAAAAGTTCGAGGTACTTGTCCATTGAATTGATGGTGACAAGGTCTATCTTGTTATTGTGATTATGTAATCTCTTATTTAAAAGTCTTAGGGCCAGATATATTTTGGAATGTGTACATTTTTGGACTTCGCTCCATAACACTCCTAGACAGATCTGGGGCGGCAATCTGTCAAATGCAATAAAATTTCTGCTGTACAACAGAAAGTGAGCCTTAGCCTCATGTTGATCCAATTCACGTTTTTTAATCTTATGATTTCAGAAGAGATTCTGCTATCAAATGAGTTTTTGCCCATTTTCTATCAAAGGATTGTGGAATTATATTATGGTTTGCTTAATCAAATGAAATGGAACCATTTACAAAGAGTGATTATATTCCATATTTATCATTCCAGTACTTAGCACAAACTAGCAGAATAGATGTTCAAGCATAATTTAATTGTTACTAGGGAGATGGTAGAAAGCCATTTTATGATTTAGTCTAAGCTGTCCACATTTCCCTGAGCAAATGTAAATAAGGAAAATTAAATTCTTGAAAAATATTAACTCTTGATTACCCCCTACTGGGAAATAAAAATTATTGACCTTATATCTCATGGAGTGCTTTAAGGGTTACAAAACCAAATTTTTTTTAAAAAAGCTTGGAGAAGAATAAAGATGTGTTCTAAGTCAGCACTGATATACTCTATTGGAGGAGGCTATTGGTGCAGGCAGGGCAATAACTGAGACCAGGACAGGAAGTAGTTACAAGACGAATGATGTGAATATAATGTTTTCAAGCCAAATATGTATCATCAATAACTGATTACAATGACTGGGAAATTCAGGACAGAAGAACTAGAAGTTTCTCCAAACTTGGCTTTGAAATTTAAAAAAAAAATGTGTTTACAAGGACTATTTCCTAATTATATTATTTCTACGGTGAGTCCAAATGGCAAAGACCATAATTTTTCTCTTTGGATTTGGAGCTGATAGACTATTCAACAACTGCACACACATCACACACAATCATCATCTATTATAATTTCTATCTGCCCAATAGACATAAGTTAATTATAGAATCATATCCTCTGCATTTGACAAATGAGCATTTGAGGTCCAGGGAAACAAAAGCAACTGGCCTGAAATCTGTCTGCCTAGAAAACCTACAAGTTGAAATTAGAACTCAGGACTTCTGACCTCAAGATCTCAGTCCAGGTTTGTTTGCCTCTTTTCCAACCATGTTCCTGGCATTTAAGAGCAATAAAGAATAGAATCGTTTCAGTTACCTGGGAAGGCCATGGTACACTTTTGACTAATTACTAACATTAGTGCCCTTTACAGCTTGGAGATCTGGACTTCACCATGCAGATGATGATGTTTAATGAGCTGAAGATGTCCTTTTCAGGACAAATTTTGCTGGTGTGAAATAGTTTTTAGGGCATTAGTATGATGGGAGAGGTAAGATTTTACTTTCCAGATCTGGAGCTTTTGTGACCTGCCTCCTAAATCTGAATTAGAACTGACCAGATTTGATTTGCATTGGAACCCATCTCCTTTCACTGGTGTTACAATGATGTGCCACTCACCGAGAATTTCCACAGGCCTCCAACATCATTGCTCCTTTCAAAGCAAGTGGGCTCCAGCCCCTCCTCCAGACAGCACCGTATGGCAGCCAAGCCACTGACTCCAGCTCCGATGATGCCAACCCTCTTGCTCATGATTGCCTGTAGGAGAGTCTGGAGAGAACACCTTCAGAAGAGTGTCTTTAATACTTACGATTTTTTCAGTAGAAATTATCAGCCAAGGTTTATGTATCAGGAACCTCACTCAAACATAAGAAGACATAGATGCACATTGATAGTATATGCTCATTATTTTTACCACTTTTGCTACAATAAGATACTAAAACTGGCTACTTCTGATTATTCAATATGTCAAAAATAGCAGAGTCAGTGAATGCTAGAGCAGGAAGGACCTTGAAGATCATCAATCCAATGCTCTCAATTGCAGATGAAGCTTTGGCATGCCAGGACTAGAAACTACTTCTTCAAGGTCTCAGAGGTAACAAATAAAGGAATGGGAAATAGACGTTCAGCCTGCTGCATGACATCCTCTGTACAAAATCACTCCTCATTTTGAATGCTCTAAGGTGCTTCACCTCTTAAGCAATCACCTTTCTCTCCCCAGAGAATTTGCAGTTCTCTAAATGTGGAAGAGAATGGCATTTAACAATATCTTTTGATGTAAAAATTGGGAAAGGGGGAGGAGTTATTCTTAAAGTAAAAATTCCTTTTTTTTCCTTGTATTTTTAATGGTATAGAACCCTAGTAAAATCTGAAAGAGAAGGATTGAGTGTGGTAGGGATAAGAGAAGAACAGGGGAGGGGTGGGTGGAGTAAAAAGAAAGGCATAGGAAAAGGGCAAGAATGAAGTCCCTGGTTCTTGTTACAAAAAGTATAAAACAGTGACTGCCATGGCCACGGGAGCTGTAAGGTGAAACTCCTGGGAGATTAGGGGAACAATGATTCTTTCATTTATTTTTGCTTTGGAAATATAGAATATATAAACAAAGGCTATGCACCTGGACTATAATGAAATGTTTTGTTGTGCCAACAGTGAAAAGTAGCTCAGATTTCTGGAAACTTAGGAGGGCCTGATCTGAGTTGCTGAACTAACTCTAGTAGAGGAGCTTGTAAAACTAGTGAACTCAAAAGACAGAATGGTGGTCTTTGAAGCTTGTCTCTGGCTCCCTCACATTTCTATACCTGTGCTTCCTGCTTCTGTTTCCCTCCTTCCCTTCCTCTGGCCATTCCTTTCACTGTACTGACAGCCTTCTATATGTCATGCATTATAATAGTCTTTTGGGGGGTTCGAAGATGAGAAAACACAGTGCTTTCCATCCAGAACCACAAAGTCTAGTGGCGAGAGAGGTGATAAATGTCACAGTGGAAGTATGGTTCAGTGTAGTGCTAGCATGTAGGAAGAAAAATCTAGGTCCACCTGGAGGAAGAATAAGAGAGGCTTCAAGGAGTGTGAGAAGAGTGCACTAAATCATGAACTTCTATCATTCTTCCTTCAAACTGAGTCTTGAAGTAAGAATAGATGTTTTCCAGACAGATAAGGGACAAGAAATAGAAAACAGGCAGAGAGAAAAATATGTGCAAATGCATAGAAAAGTAAGAACACATGACGGGGGAACTATAATTAGTTCAGTTTTGCTGGACCATAATGATGGGAATAGCAGAATAATGGGTTAAACATGCAGGACACAGGTTATGAAGGATACTGAAATGCCACAATCACAGGTTTGGATACCACCTTCTGGATTATGGTTGTCCATTAGAGAATTTTGAACAAGGAAGTGACAACATCAGACCAGATCAGATTCACATGGAGGCAGGAGCAGATGGTGACTAGAATCAAGGAGACCAAAAACCCAGGATGTTATTTCAACCATCTAGGCCAGAGAGGCTGAGGACTTAAATTAGAGTAGCATCAGAGGAATGGATAATAGAGACAGGATATATGAGATATTCAGGAATTAGATGTTTGGGGACCTGCTGACTGATTATATGCTTAATGCTTCAGCAAAAGTACTTCTGTTTTTTAAGATTTCATATTATGATTTATATGCATATGCTCATGATTTAGTGCAGGAGATAAAAAACACTATATTTCCTGAAGAAAGGTGTATAATACAGGGAATTAGGTGCTTGCAAAAGGTCGAAGAGCTGAAATAGCAGAAACTAGGAGATTGCTGCAGGAACCTCCTAGACCTACACCACTAGAGCTACTATCCAGAGGGCAGGAAACTGCTTCTATCACTGCAGATGCCTCCAACATACAAATTGGGGGGCTAAAGTGTGGAACACGGAGTTCAGCTGATGAAAGCACACCTGTTGGAATATATTTGCCTATCAACATTATCACGAAAATTTAGCTTTAGCTTTCCTTTGCTTTCTGAGCCTAGATGACTATCTCACTGGCAAAACTAATTGCATCCAAGCCCTGACTGTAACAAAGTCTTAGAAATGTGGTTTTTAGCTTTCCAATTCTTGTAATACATATATTAAATGAAAGCCAGTTCTGCCTTCTTATAAATTTAAGAAATATTCATACTATTATCTAATATTATAGTTAAAAACTCAGTTATTCATCTCTTTGTATATTTTCTGATAATTCTTGCAGGAATTTAGATCTCCTGTAAAATAAGCAAATAGGATTAATTAATTACTAATGTCCCTTCAACATTTTGTGAATCTCTTAACTTCATGCATATACCTCAGTCAAGCTTTTCAAATACAGAAAATATAATTTTCTGAAAGGGTTAGAAACTTTTCCATCAGCATCATGGGGAGGAGGAGTGGAAGCATAAGGTGATAAAGGAGAAAAGCCTCCTGCTTCCTTTCCAGGACCTCAGGCTTCCCCTAGCTGCAGGCTCAGCTGGAGGTAATACCGAAAAGATTACAACTGAAAGGAAAGCCCAAGGTTTTGATTATCACATATAATGGGATCTATTTTCTGGATTGAGACTGTGTTTGTGATTTAATGAGATCACAGAAAGGCTTGTTACTCAAAAATGATCAGGAAAATCAGACCTTGTGGGTCTTCTGCCTCCCCCTGCATTCTCGCAGCTTGGCAGTGTCTTCAGAGGTATAAGAATGTGGTATCCCAGGTATTTAATCAACTAAAAGGTGAAGCCCCTGGAGTTATTTGATAGGCCAAAGTGAGCAAGACCATGAAACAAAGGGAGAACATTGTCCACAGTGTCTTGTTCTTCTTCCTCAGTGCCAGGAGCTCTCTACCGGTGAACCCTTTTTGGGCTGGTCCTGAGCACTATGGAGGACCCAGGAGGAAGAGACATGTTAAGGCCAGGGAGAAAGGTGGTCATTTCCAGAGCTCCCCTACCTACCCCGCGGCTGGGAGTTCTGTCTGTCTGTGGCATTTCCATGTCTCCTTGTACTTAAAGCTCCGTGCTTTTCCCTTACAGCTCAGGGCTCTCTAGGCCATACCACTGAGGCTGGCAGCCCCCAATGGTTCACATTAGTCACTCCAAGAATAGGATTAAGAATAGGTTGAGATTAGTGAACATCTTCAGAATGCTGACAAGAATTTGGAAAGTGTTTTTTCATGTATTTTCTTCCATTAACTTTGTAAGGCAGATATTATTATTATCCTCAATATACTAATGAAAAACTGAACTGTTCAAATTTGCTAAACCAGCAAAAATTGATGACTTGATGTTATGTTTTTTCCAATACCCTATAAACGGGAATAGTGAGAAGACATACTTCAGAGAGTATGAAGAAGATATTCTTACTTTAGAGAGTATGGAACCTTCAGAGGGTTATTCAACAAGTATTAGTTGAGCATTTACTGCATGCCAGGCATTGTTTGCAATATTAGAGATACAGTGGCAACAAAAAAGGACAGAGTACCATCCCCTAGGAAGCTAAGTTCTAGTACAGACTCTGGGACATGGTATATAAAATGCTTCAGACTGTGCCTCACAGTTAGAAAGTGATGGGGGGAAATACCACTAAAAACAATCACTTTAGAATGTGCATTCACTGGGTGCCAGGCACTAAGCTAAGCACTTTAGATACATTATGTTATTTGTTTTCAAAAGTACCTTATAAGGCAAGTATTACGTGGCCATTTTTCTGAAGAAAGACTGGGACTTAGCAGGTTAACCTGGCACAGTGATACAACTAACATGTGGCAGGCTATGAAGATGCGCTGCCTCCCCTTAAGAGAAAGAAAAGAAAAGGAGAATGAATTATTATGTACCAAATATTTAATAGGTATTAGTCACAGCATTAGGGCAGATAGATGGGAGGAAGACACATACATTGTTAACGATGCTACAGTTTTGACCATGATTCACATAGTAACAAAGGCTTAAAAGGAGCTATTTAAACCTAGAAGAGTGAGAAATTTACTCTGTGGGAGGGGACTGGAGGAAGATTTGCAGTTGCATCAGTGTTTGAAAAAGGACTTGAAGAATGAAGAAAAATGTGTGGTTTGAAATGGGGGCAACGTGTTGTCAGCTACAGGGACCATGGGAGCAAGAGCACATACCCGAGAGTGCACACACAGAGTTGGGCAGAGTGCAGAATGCAAAGCATGAGGTGGGGTGTATGACAAAAACTGTATATATTTAAGGCACAAAACATAGTGAATATGTGTATGTGTATATGTATATATATCCCCATTGTGAAATGATAAGCTATTTAACATATTCATCACCTCACATAGTTACCATTATTTTTGAGTGAGAACATTTAAGATCTACTCTTTTAGCAAATTTGAAGCATACAATACAGTATTTTAACCATAGTCACCATATTGTATATTACATCTTCAGAACTTATTCATCCTGAATGACTGAAACTTTGTACCATTTGACCATGATTACTCAATTTCCCCCACCCTCAAGCCCCTGGCAACCACCCTACTACTCTTTGCTTCTGTGAGTTTATCTTTTTTAGATTCTGCACGTAAGTGAGAATGATCAGTATTTGTCTTTCTGGGCCTGGGTTAATTTACATAGCAAAATGTCTGTCAGGTTCATCCATATTGTTGCAACAGGATGTTTTCCATTTTCAAGCCTGAGTAATACTCCACTGTAGGTAAGTGCCACATTTTCTTTATCCATTTGTTGATGAGTGCTTAGGTTGATTCTATATTTTGGTCATTGTGAATAATGTTGCAGTGAAAATGGGAGTGCAGACATGTCTTTGACTTACTGATTTCATGTCCTGTGAATATATACCCAGAAGTAGGATTGCAGAATCATATGGTAGTTCCATTCTACTTTTTTGGGGAACCTTCATACTGTTTTCCATAATGGCTATTCTAATTTACATTCCCATGAACAGTGTTCAAGGATTTCCCTTACTCCACAAACTCACCAACACTTGTTATCTTTCATCTTTTTGATAATAGCCATCCTAATAGGTGTGAGGTGATATCTCATTGTTGTTTTGATTAGCATTTTCCTGATGATTAGTGATGTTGAGCATTTTTTCATATGGCCATTTTTTTTGAGATCTTTATTCAGGTCCTTTACCCATTTTCAAATCAGGTTATTTGTTTTCTTGCTGTTGACATGTTTATGTTTCTTATATATTTTGATATTAACCCCTTATCACATGCATGGTTTGCAAATCTTTTCTGTCATTCTATAGGTTATCTCTTCACTCTGTTATTTCCTTTCCTGTATAGAAGCCTTTTATTTTGAAGCACTCACATTTGTCCTTTTTTTGCTTTTGTTACCTATGGTTTTGGGGTTATATCTGAAAAAAATCATTGCCCAGACAAATCTCAAAAAGCTTTGTCTCTATTTTTTTGTTTTCTAATAGTTTTACAGTTTCATGTTTTACATACATTTTATACTTACAATTTAAGTCTTTAATATGTTTTGAGTTAATTTTTGCATATTGTGTGAGCTAAGGGTCCAATTTCATTATTTTGCATGTGGATACCCAGTTTTTTCCGACACCATTTATTGAAGAAACTATCCTTTTCTCAATGTGTGTCCTTGGCACTTTTGTTAAAGATTAGTTGGCTGTATATGTGTGGGGTAATTACTTGGCTCTCTATACTGTTTCATTGGTCTGTGTCTGTTTTGGTGCCAGTACATTACTGTTTTGAATACTATAGCTTTGTAATATATTTTGAAATCAGGTAGTCTGATGTTTCCAGCTTTGTTCTTTTTGCTCAAGACTGCTTTGGCTATCTGGGATATTTTTGGTTCCATATAAATTTTAGGAATGCTTTTTTCTATTTATGTGAAAAATGTCATTTATATTTTGAAAGGAATTGCATTAAATATGTAAATTGCTTTGGGTTATATGGACATTTTAACAATATTCTTTCAATTAATGAACACAAAATATCTTTGCATTCTTTAGTGTCTTCCTCAATTTCCTTAAAGATTATGGTTTTCAATGTCCAGATTTTTCACCTTATTGGCTAATTGTATTCCTAAGTATTTTTTCTTTTTGATGCTATTTTAAATGGAATTTCTTTCTTAATTTCTTTTTTGGATAGTTTGTTGTTGGTGTATGGAAACTCAATCAATTTTTTTAGTGTTGATTTTGTATTCTGCAACTTTACTGAATGTGTTTATTAGTTATAAAAGTTTTTGGTGAAGTCTTTAGGGCTTTCTATATAAAATATGTCAACTGCAAACAAAGGCAATTTACTGTTTTCCTTTCTGATTTGATTTTTTTTTCCTTGCTTGATTGCTCTGGCTAGGACTTTCAGTTCTACATTGCATAGAAGGGGTAAGAGTTAGCTTTCTTGGTTTGTTTCTGATCTTAGAAGAAAAGCTTTCAGCTTTTTACCATTTTGCATGAAGTTAGCTGTAAGCTTATCATATATGGTCTCATTATATTGAGGTACATTCCTTGTATATGTAATTGTTGAGAGTTTTCATCTTGAAAGGATGCTGAATTGTCGAACACTTTCTCTGCATCGATTGAGATGATCTTTTTTGTCTTTCTTTTTTGTTAAGTTGATGTATCACATTTACTGATTTGCATATGTTAAACCTTCCTTCTATCCCAAGGATAAATCGTACTTGGTCATAATGTATAATCATTATAATGTGTTGTAAACTCAGTTTGCTAGCATTTTGTTGAGGATTTTTGCATCTATGTTCATTAGGGATATTAGCCTAGAATTTTCTTTTCTTATAGTATCCTTGTCTGGTTTTGTTTTGAAGATAACACTGGCCTTACAAAATGAGTTTGATTTCCTCTGGTTCAATTTTTTGGAAGAGCTTAAGAAGGATTGATATTATTTATTTGAATGTTTTCTAGACTGTAGCTATGAAGTCATCTTTTCCTGGGTTTTTTATTTTTCTTTATTTTCTTTATTTATTTTTTTGAGACTGGATCTAACTATGTTGCCCAGGCTACAGTGCAGTGGGGCTATCTCTGCTCACCACAACCTCCACGTCCCTGGCTAAAGCTATTCCTCCCACCTCAGCCTCCTAAGTAGCTGGGACTACTGGTGCACACCACCTCAACTGGCTAATTTTGTATTTTTTGTAGAGATGGTGTTTTACCATGTTTCTCAGGCTGGTCTCAAACTCCTGGGCTCAAGCAATCCACCTACCTCAGCCTCCCAAACTGCTGGGATTATAGGCATGAGCCACCATCCCCAGCCTGGTCCTGGGCTTTTCTTTATTGGAAGATTCGAAATTACTACTTAATTTTTTTTGTTGTTTATCTGTTCAGGTTTTTATTTCTTCTTGACTCAATTTTGGTTTGTTATGTTTCTAGGAATTCATATATTTCCTCTAGATTATTCAATTTGTTGGTATATAATTGTTCATAATAGTCTCCCATGATCTTTTTTGTTTCTGAGGCATCCATTATAATGTCTCTTCTTTCATTTATTTTAAAATGTAGGCATTTATCTCTCTAAGCTTTGCTCATAGAACTGCTTGTGCTACATCCCTCAGTTTGGGTATTTTTTTTTTCTCTCAAGATATTTTAAAATGTTCTTTTTGATTTCTTCTTTGTCCCAGTGATTGCTCAGGAGAATATTATTTAATTTACATATATTTGTGAATTTTCCAAAGTTATTTCTGTCATCGATTTCTGATTTAATATCATTGTGGTCAGTAAAGATACTTGATGTGATTTCAGTCTTTTTAAATTTGTTAAGACTTGTTTTGTGGCCTAACATATTATCTATCCTGGAGAGTAGTCTGTGTGCACTTGAGACAAATGTGGGCTCATAGGTGGAAAGGATTCATCTCCAGATAAGATGTTGGACTTGAGACTCGGAACTTGGGACATTTAAGTTCATACTAGAATGAGTTAAGACTTTGGGGGACTATTGGGAAGGGCTAATTTTGCAATGTGAGAAGGACATGAGGTTTGGGGGCTAGGTGTGGGGGAATGATGTAGTTTCAGTGTTTGTGCCCTCCAAATCTTATGTTGAAATGTAATCCCCAATATTGGAAGTGGGACCTGGTAGGAGATGTTTGGATCCTGGGGTCATATTGCTCATGAATGGCTTATTGGCATCCCCTTGGTCATGAGTAATTTCTTGCTCTGGTAGTTCACTCAAGATCTGAGTGGCCACCTCCTCTCTTTCTCTCTTGATCCCCCTCTGGCTATGTAACATGCTTGCTTTTCTTCAGTTTCTGCCATAATTGCAAGTTTCCCAAGGCCCTTACCAAAGGCAGATGCTGGCACTCTGCTTCCTATACAACCTGAAGAACTGTGAGTGAAAAATAAAACCTCTTTTCTTTATAAATCACCCAGCATCAGGTATTCCTTTATAGAAATGCAAGAACAGACTAACACACCACATATAGTATTCTTGATTGGCATTTTATTTTTCTTTCAGCATGTTGAGTATATCATTCCATTTTTGCCTAAAAAGTTTCTACTGAGAAATCTACTGATTGTTTTATTAGTGTTCTCTTGTATGTGATGAATCACATTTTTATTGGTGCCTTTAAACTTGTCTGTCTTTGACTTTTGTTAATTTGATTATGTGTCACAGTGAAGATCTCTTTATGTTTAATCTAACTGAGTTCTTTGGGATTTATGGATCTGGATGTGTAGTTCCCTTTCTAGATTTGGAAAGTCTGCTGTCATTATTTCTTTATATAAGCTTTCTACCTCTATTTCTTTGTTCTTTGTGGGGTTCCCATAATGCATACATTGGTTCACTTGATGGTTTCCCAATTGTTTTGTAGACTTCCTTTACTATCTATCATTCTTTTTTCTTTTTTCTGTTTGTTTATCTTAATTTCAACTAATCTGTCTTAAAGTTTGCTGATTTATTTTTCTGCTTGATCAAGTCTGCTGTGGAAGTTCTCTATTGAATCTTTCAGTTCTGTAATTGTGTTTTTCAGCTTCAGATTTTTTTTGTGTGTGTTTTTTGAATCATTTTTATGTCTTTGTTAAACTCGTCATTTTGTTTGTGTATTTTCCCCCTGATTTCATTTAGTTGCCTATCTGTGTTCTATTTTAGCTCACTGGAGTTCTTTAAGGCAATTACTTTACATTCTTTTTCAGGGAGTTTGTAGATCTTCATTTCTTTAATGTTGGTTTACTGGTGCTTTATTCTGTTCCTTTGGTGGTGTCACATTTCCCAGATTATTTGTGATCTTGTGGTCTTGAACTTCTGTCTACAGATTTTAAAAAGTAAGGACCTCTTCTAGTTGTTAGAGACAGGTTTTGGCAGGGAGATCCCTTTGCAGTCCAACTGGGCAGAGATTCTTGGCAGTCTGACATGCAAGGTCTGTGACAGGTGTGCTACTGAAGTCCTCAGGTGAGTTGGCTTGGTGCCTAAGTTAGCAGGTGAGCAGGTCTGATGCCTAGGTTCACAGAGGTCAGCTTGATGCATAGGTCCATGGGAAAGACTTGGAGTCTGGGTCTGCCTGGCTTGGTCTGAAGCTGCAGCCATGTGGACAGTCCTGGTGCTTGCATCCACAGGGGCCAGCATGGCTCTGAGGTCCACTGGGGTGGGCTTGGTGCCTGTTCATGGGGATGGGCTTGAAGCTTGTGTCTACAGGAGCTATCCTGCACTGGGGCAGTTCTTAGGCCCAAGTCCACAGGGGCTGGCCTGGTACTGGGGTGGGCCTAAAACCCGGGTTCTCAGTGGTCAGTCTGGTGTCTGGGGTCTGGTAATAGGATCCAGAGCAAAGTTGCCTACTCATTTTCTTCTCCTTACTTAAAAGGAGGGCATCTGTCTCCAGACTGTGTTGCCTAGGCATGGGGGAGAGGTGATGCAGGTAGTGTGAAACTGTCTCTCCTATCCTCTTCTATGTGTTTTTTTCTTATTTCTGTGCTCCATTCAGGTGCTGTAATCTCTCACCTGGATTCCTTTGGTCTTGTGCAGTTATTTTTGTTGTGGATGGTTATAAAATTGATATTACTGTGAGAGAATGAGCACTGGAAATTCCTGTTCCACCAGCTGACACTCTCTAGTGTTTTCTTATTAATAACACAGAAAAGTGATTAAATTTATCTGCCAGGGGATTTTAGGCTCTCTGGTACCCTGGGATTTGGAACAGACTTTATTTCTTACCACAGGAATGCTAAGAGCCATTTTTCCTTTGTTTTGAATATAATATGCCATGTTTATCTTTTCAGGCAAGTCTATGTCAAATACATTTTTTGGTCATTACTACTGGTTGCAAAACACATTCTCTACATTTGTTGTGTTATGGGAACAGCTTCAGGTTTGGATCCACTTAAATCTTTCTTTTGACATGGTCAAGGGGAGGAGTGAAGGAAGGCAGTGAATTAGATGCTGAGAAGTTTTTCAAGTTTGAGATTAGGTTAATCACTGTAAAAAAAATATATTTTCTTTTATTTCCTCAAGTGGGCATTACTGTTTAATCGAAGCATTCCCATATTCAGAATCCCCTATTATCATTCAAGTCTGACTTCCTGGACTGACATTCAATTCAGTTACATTTATTCATTAAATAATTTAATCATTCATTTTCACACAAATACACACATACACATACATATGTGATGTATTATACTCTAGGTCTTGTTCTAAGCACTGGGGATTCAGCAGTGAACAAGTTCAACAACTAGCTATTGAGAAGTCAGAGGCAATATGGAAATAAATGAAATACTGTTCTAGCATTCATTGATTTTTTTCTAATACATATGTATTTGTGTATGGAGAAAGATGACAATGAAAAGGGGAGAGATTAAGACAGCTATAGGGATAACTGTAGTACAGGGCAAAATATAAGTGACACCAAAAAGCATCTAAGTTGCTGTAAAGATTCTAAGGAGAGAGAAAAACACATATATGGAGAGTAAATTAAGAAAGCCTCAAAGGACAAGGATTTAAACCCATTTGAGATGTGTTTAAAGGCTTCCTGATTAAATTACTTTCTCTCAACTTCAAACATGTTCTTTTATGCTGTGCTTTATGTTGCTGGGGCTGGGACTCCACAAACCTCATTCCTTTTCGCTCCTTCCTGGTTGCTTCCTGTTCATGTCAGTATTGTTGCAGAAAAAGGTCTTCACCTCTGCAGCCATGCTGGTGCTGTAGCTAGTTCCAATTTATAGTTGTTCCCAAACTCCTAGAACAAGTTTCTTCATGTGACTTCAGGGAGAGCAACACCAGCCAGCTGGCACCCTCTTCGGAGATGAGATTCCAGCTCTGCAAGTTCCTCCTAAGTCTCTAAGTTTTAATAATACCAACCTGTTTCTGTTTTCTCTTCAGGCATAGGAGAGGCAGCTCCTTCTGTAGAAACTATCTGTGTGACACTCTGAGTTCTCTTTTTGCCTTTAAGACTCTCTGATACCTTGCTAATGCTTTTAAATATTATATTTGTATTAGTCCATTTTCACACTGCTGATAAAGACATAGCAGAGACTGGGCAATTTACAAAACAAAGAGGTTTATTTGACTTACAGTTCCACGTGTTTGGGAAGGCCTCAAAATCATGGTAGAAGGTGAAAGGCACATCTCTCATGGCAGCAGACAAGAGAAGAGAGCTTGTGCAGGGAAGCTCCCCTCTTTAAAACCATCAGATCTCATGAGACTTATTCACTATCATGAGAACAGCACAGGAAAGACCTGCTTCCATGATTCAGTTATCTCCCACTGGGTCTCGTCCACAACACATGGGAATTCAAGGTGAGATTCGGTTGGGGACACAGCAAAATGATATCAATATTCTCTATGTTAAAATTATTGAAAAGGTTTGTCTTTCCTGAAAGCATCCTAACTGATACAGAAGTTGGCACCAGGAATGGTCCAAGAAAATGGGCACTTAAAAATAAGATATTGGGATTGGTTTGGTCGTGTCCTTGGACTTGAATGCAGTGCTGAGCTCCTTAAAAATTGTGAATTGTGATACAGTAATCCATGCAAGCAATGGCATCACAACCACATTATCATCTGTCTTTGATTGTGAGGAAGTGCCTACTGAAGCAAGACCCTTGGTGGGGCAGGGACGGGATAGGGCAGATGACAAGTGGCTGCTACATGATGACAGTAATGACCACAAGATCAAGGGTAGGGATGTAACTTCTGAGTGCACTGAAGCACTTAAGAAAGAAGATGACAGGCACAGGTTTTTCAACTCTTGGCTCAAGTCATGCCAGACAGCCAGAGTGCTCCTGTGGTAGATTTAAAATAATCTTTTATTTGTTGCAACAAAGGTTCAACTTGTCTGAAAATCAGAACAAATTTTAATTTTGCAGGTTTCAGAATGACAACTTATGCTGAATACCCAGCCCCATCAAGTCTTTTAATGAAGCTGAGAATCTCAAACCTTTGAATCACTTTGAGCTTCTCTTTCTAGTGGAAGCAGCCTACCACCCCAAGTCTGAGGATGCTGAAAAATCCTATAATAACCCCACCAGTGGCAATTGCTTTGCGAAAGGATGGCTATTCTCAAGATGTACCCCAATCCAGTGTTTGCTGCCCTTAGATTAATGACTAGAGTTAGATCTCAGCATACTCCAGGGGAACAAGTACAAAGTCTGACCCCAAAGGAAATAATTTAGATTTAAGATGGGTTTGACAAATGCCTGGATTTCAGGCATTTTTATATGGTTATACATTTCATGTATTACCATAAATATATACATGAAGGTGGGTTTATTCAGGGAGAAAACTCTAAATAGTATAGTTTGTCTGGCATATAGTTACAAATAAGACTGGAAAAGTAGCTTTAGTCATATTGGGAGGCCCCTTGCATGAGATTTAAATGGGGAGAAAGAACCAGTAAAGAATTTTATGCAAGTGTAAGGTGTTTAGAGGCTCACTTCAGGAAGATGAATCTGGCAGTAGTATACAGGATAAATTATGACAGGGAAACTAAAGTCTAACTGGCAAGTTAGAGGCCTATTCCAACAGTCTCAGAAATTATGATAGCTGGGAGTGGGGTGATATGTTCCATGTACTCGGGAGGCTCAGATGGGAGGATTGCTTGAGCTCGGGAGTTCCAGGCCAGCCTGGACAACATAACAAAAACTTGCCTCTAAAAACAACAACAACAACAACAACAACAAAATAAAACATGAACAAAAATAAATAAATAAATAAAAAAACCCAGGCAGCAAAAGCAAAATAGACAAATAATACTATATCAAAACTTAAAAAATGATAGCCAGATCTAATTTGCTGGAGTGGGACTTATAAGATGGAAAGAGGCAAAAGACATGTAGAAAGTAGACTTTATAGAACCTATCCTTAGATTACAAATAGGGATTCAAGCCAGGGGAAGAGAGAATGAGGCTGAAATATTGAGTCTGGGTATGGGTAGCATAAAAATCAGAGAGAGAGAGAGAGAGATAAGAAATGATGAAATGATGGAATGAATTGGTTGAAGGCAAAGTGGGGTGGCAACAAGGAATGAAGATGCCAAAAAGGAGCATTCTACTGACTTAGAATGAGATCTTACTGGGATAAAATAGAAGGAATTGCAGCTGGATTTCTGCACTAGAGATTAGGGAAATATAGAACTTCAGAATATTGAAAAATTGACTAGAAATCCATCAGGTTAGGGCTGATACACTGTAAGTAATATCATTTCAGTAGCTCCAGAAAAAGTACACCTGGGACTCAAAGGGAGTTGGTAAACACTGGCCTCACGTGTTTCCTGGGTCGCTTTGCTTTACAACTAGAGGACTGGACTAGATAACTTTTAAGGCCATTTATTTTCTATTATTCGATGTCATGATATGTTCTTCTCTAATAATTTTAATTTTTATTTTTTTTGAGAGGAGTCATGCTCTGTCACTAGGCACCAAGCTGGAGCACAGTGGCATGATCATGGCTCACTGCAACCTCTGCCTCCCATGTTCAAGCAATTCTCCTGCCTCAGCCAGCCAAATAGCTGGGACTACAGGTGCATGCCACCACACCCGGCTAATTTTTGTATTTTTAGTAGAGACAAGGCTTCACCATGTTGACCAGGATGGTCTTGATCTCTTGACCTAATACTGTGCTATGATTTGGATATACTTTGCTTGGCCCTGTCAAGTCTCAGGTTGATATTGGATCTCAATGTTGGAGGTGGGTCCTGGTGGGAGGTATTTGGATCTTGAGGGTGGACCTCTCATGAACTACTTGGTGTCATTTTCACTGGAGTGAGTTCTCATTCTTAGTTCTGTGAGAACTGGTTGTTAAAAAGAGTATGACACCTCCTCCTCTCTCTACTGCTTCCTGCCTTACCATGTAATTTCTGCAAATATCAGTTCCCCTTTCCCTTCCATCATGAGTGGAAGCAGCCTGAGGCCCTCATCAGAAGCAGATGCTACTGCAATGCTTCTTGTACAGCCTGCAGAACCATGAGCCAAAGACACCCTTTTTCTTTATAAATTATTCAGCCTCAGATATTCCTTTATAGCAGCACATATGGGCTGAGACACAGTTTCACTGGAAAGTTATTTGCAGTAGAGCAGCAGCCTAAAAATAAGCAGATCATGTGACCCCCCACTATTATCTGTCTGTCTTATGTTCCACAGGAAGAAAACTGCTTGAAAACAGGCTGGGGCAACAACATAAAACACTGCTGATGAGTTGATGGGTGCAGCACACCAACATTGCACAAGTATACATATGTAACAAACCTGCACGTTATGCACATGTACCCTAGAACTGACAGGAGTAGTGTTATCTGACAGGATGCAAATGACATAGTGAAATTTGGATAACCATTTGCCATTATCTTGCTGGAAAATTTTCAGAAGTTTAACACTTATCTTTGAAGGTCCTGAGCTGCAATTCATAGCTTAGAGCCCCTCCTTAATTTACTCAAGCTTGGGAGAAGAGGATTACTAATTGCAAGTTGTGCCTTCACACAGAGGCACATTTTCACCTAAACACAGAGAAATTTCAGTCTGCTGAGTCTGCTGTTCCTGATCACTAAGCCAATCTGCACCAAAGTGGAAGGTGAACAATGGTCAGCTACAGGGTCTGGAATTAGTCTTGCTTTGGTAATATTGGTATCTGGTATAAGCTCTGCATCTGTTCCCTCACCAAGCCTTTGGTAAATCCTACTGGGCTGGCTCCTTCTGGTGGTCATGAGAAGTTGCAGGTCTCCAACTACAGGGACCATAATTGACCGGTGGACCCAAACTACAGGGAGCATAATTGACTAATGGATCCAAGCTGCTCATTGAATGCTGCCTTTGAACTGAGGCTATACTTATTCAGGCTATTCCCAGCCAATGACTGAGTATGGCAGAGATACCTAGGCAGGCCTCTTCCTTATAGACACAGGACTCCTCTGATGCACAACTTTGGTCAGGCATTTCCTTACAGCGTTGCCAAACCATTCCTAGACTACTTGGCAGTCTGGAATGTTTTCATCCAACTCTCCTCCCCTCACTTCTTTACTTGGGGTCATACTTGCATCCTTGTCTGACAGCTCTCCCTGTCTTTTCCAACTCCTTTCCTATTATCTTTCACAGGTCTTCTCCTGATCAGTTCCTTGCGTGTTCAGTCCTGTGTTGTCATATGCTCCGTGGAGGACCATTCTTAGAGAATATACCCATGCTCTATGACTTGACTTACTGGAGCCTTATTCTGACCTCCAGGCCACTTGATTGGGACTCTGGTATTCGCTCTGGTTCTTAGGAGTATCCCTTACCTGTAATTAGGAGCTAAATCTTTTCTTCATGTCATTTACTTCTGGCTGGAGTCTTATTCCACCAATGTGTGGGCTATCTAGAATGATATTGGTCTTCTGGAACCATTTGTAAGACTTTGACTCTTGTTACAACTGACGAACTCATCCTGTCCTGAGACGAGATGATGACTGAGAAACCAAGAAACTCACTAGCTCGTCCTCTTGGATGCCAGCTATAAATTGAATCAAGTTGGACCCTGGAATTTTGATCATTTGCTACCTTTCTATCATTGTCAGATAAGTTGCATAAGCCTGTGGTATGCATGACTTTGGACTATGTTCCTTTTCACACTGGCCTACAGTTGAGGTACCAGATTCTCATACATCAGTAATTAGAGTAGTAATCACTTATATGAGATGTTGAAATGTACTCCCTTCAAGAAAGGTGACATTTTCAGCTGTTTTCTTAATGGGAAAACATTCTTAGTGGGAACAAATTACAGATCCTTTAATGAGATTAGTGTGAAAGCAGAAGAAATGTGAAGGCAGTGGCTATTTGAGTGACATGAAAATATTCCAAGGGGCACAAAAGCAGAAAGGGAAAGCTGGTAACTTCACAGTAAACCTCATTGCCTCCATAGTTTTTCCCAATATCAGGAAGTGCCTTTCTACAAACCTGTGTCACAAACTTAACACAGAGAGAACTGAAATTTCTACTTGTTGGATAACTCTACAGTTACACAACAAACAGGAGGCTATGCATTTCCATGTGGAGACTAATATTACAACTTAATCCTTTTGGCAATCAGAGATGGGCAATTATCCTAACCAACTTATGTTTCCAACTTAGAAAGCTCTCTATTTTCAGGGCTTTATCCATACTTAAATCTGGTAACCAAGTCTATGAAAAGAAGTTTCAAATACAGCAGGTATAAATGTCTGTAGGAAAAGGCTTGAGCAGTGTAGGAACCATCTCAGAATTATAAGAGGGTGGACAGAACTTCTTTTGTTAAATACTATTATCTTAACCCAAGAGAACTGTTAATAGACAGCTGAGTTCCTGCATTATGGGTGCTTCCCTCCTATGTCTTAAGATTAGCCAGCAGCATGCAAGGAATTGGAAGCATGTCCTTACATGACACAGCAAGAAGGATGACAAGATCCTATTTGTGTTTGAAAAAGTTTACTCTTGCTGCTGCATACAAAATGGAATGTTAAGATGCAAGAATGGAATCAAGTAGGAGGCTCTTAGAATAATGGGTAAGATTTAATGGTGGATTTGACCCAAGTGGAGGCTATGGAGGCAGACAGAAGTGAGAACATTTGCTGATGCTGTAGGTAGGGGAATGGTGAGGTGTTATGGACTGACTTGTGTCACCCTCAAATTTATATGTTGAAGTTCTAACCCCTAGTACCTTAGAATGTTACTATATTTGAAGAGAGCATTCTTAAAAAGGCTATTAAGTTAAAATGAGGTCATAGCGTGGTCCCTAATCCAATATGATAGGTTTCTTCATGAGAAGAGGAGATTCAGTCACAGGCATATACAGAAGAAGACTGTGAAGACACAGGGAGAAGAACTTATCCACAAACGAATGAGAGAGGCCTCAGAAGAAACTAACATTGCTGACACCCTGATCTTGGATTTCTAGACTCAGGAATTGTGAGAAAATACATTTTTATTGTTAAGCCACCCAGTCTGTGGTACTTTCTTATGGCATCCCTGGCTAACAAATACAGGAGGCAGCTAAAGGAATTGAGGATTATGCCTAGTTTTGTGGCTTGAGAAATGGCGTATTTAGAAGTCTCATTACCAGAATAAGTAAGATTGAGGAAAGAACATGTTTGGGATCCACATGGGAATGGTGTTGGTGGGGAGAATTGAGAGGTAAATGTAGCAGTTTATGTGTGAGATGCCTATGCACATGCAAGAAAAGATATCAAGGAGGCAATGGTATGTGGAAATCTAGAAATTTTAGAAATTCTTATGCAGATGATTTAAATAAATAAATTTGATTTGCATTTCTCTGATGGCGAGTGATGATGAGCATTTTTTCATGTGTCTGTTGGCTGTGTGAATGTCTTCTTTTGAGAAATGTCTGTTCATATCCTTTGCCCACTTTTTGATGGGGTTGTTTGTTTTTTTCTTGTATATTTGTTTGAGTTCTTTGTAGATTCTGGATATTAGCCCTTTGTCAGACGAGTAGATTGCAAAAATTTTCTCCCATTCTGTAGGTTGCCTGTTCACTCTGATGGTAGTTTCTTTTGTTGTGCAGAAGCTCTTTAGTTTAATGAGATCCCATTTGTCAATTTTGGCTTTTGCTGCCGTTGCTTTTGGTGTTTTAGACATGAAGTCCTTGCCCATGCCTATGTCCTGAATGGTACTACCTAGATTTTCTTCTAGGGTTTTTATGGTATTAGGTCTAACATTTAAGTCTCTAATCCATCTTGAATTAATCTTCGTATAAGGAGTAAGGAAAGGATCCAGTTTCAGCTTTCTACTTACGGCTAGCCAATTTTCCCAGCACCATTGGAACATCACACACTGGGCCTATCATGGGGAGGGGGGAGGGGGGAGGGATTGCATTGGGAGGTGGGAGGGGGGAGGGATTGCATTGGGGAGTTATACCTGATATAAATGATGAATTGATGGGTGCTGACGAGTTGATGGGTGCAGCACACCAACATGGCACAAGTATACATATGTAACAAACCTGCACGTTATGCACATGTACCCTAGAACTTAAAGTATAATAAAAAAAAAAAAATAAAAAAAAAATAAATTTGAACCCTCTCGTCCATTCTCAATCCCTTCTGGATTTCAACAAAAAGGGCTGGTTATATGGGGCTAGCATCATATATCAATGTCAGTAAGTTAGATTGTCCATTATTTTGTATTGAGTAGAACTACGTGCTGATGATTTCTGTGTCTCTAAAAGTCAACAGACCTTGGACAGACAATGTCACCCTGAAAAACCACTCTAAATTAGGAGGCGGTTGTGACATTCTAAACAAATTTACTACAGTATATATCAAGAGATATGGCTTTGGGTTCAAACTCTACTCTTTTTAGATTAGTGTTCTTGGATCACAATCTCGGAGACTTAGATTTTTCATTCATTTTATGGTGAATCTCATTGGGGTACTTCACTTGATTTAGGGTATCTTTGGAATTTTCAGGGTCAGTTTTTGTTGTTGCATGATTGAGAAGTTCTAGTTATTAGAAGCTCTGTGAAGTCCTGCAAAATAATTGGACACAAAGTCCTCTTGGATGTGTCCTTACAGTTGCACAACTTGAAAAGATTCTATACTTTACAATTGGGCTACAGTCACACACACACACACATACACACATAAATACACATTTAACACATTTGTGCATTAATTTTACTTCAGGACTGTAGATAAAGTGTTACAAAATTCTAGCTATTAAAAGGGGGCATTGAACCAAATTGTGTTGTGTTGAGAACCACTGACCTATAATATCTTTTTACTGCATTTATTATTTTGAATGGACACATAATAATTGTACAATTTATGGGGTACATGTGATATTTTGATGCATGTATATCATGAATAGTGATCAAATCAGGGTAACTAGCATATCCATCACCTCAACCATTTGTCATTTCTTTGTACATGGATAAAGAAAATGTGCTGTATGCATTTGTCCATTGATGAACACTTAGGTTGATTCCATAACTTGGCCATTGTGAATAGTACTGCAATAACCATGGGAGTGCAGATGTCTCTTCATATTGCTTTCCTTTCAATATGATATATAGCAATACATATACACTCACATACACACACACACACACATATGGGGGATATAGAAATGGAAGAAAGGAAGAAGATCACGTTTTTTATCTAATGCTTTCTTCTTTTCTATTGTTACTTTCTTTATATTTTTATCTTTGAAGCTCAGATTTATCATAAATGTTATATACAATTTTAAATATTTTCCTTTTCCTAATTGTTTATGGTAGCAAAGTAACATTCTGCTTTTAAGGTCTTCTTACCAGATGTGAAATATTCCCAAATATTCCCAAATGAAGCAAAACTTTTCTTGAAAACTTGTGCCCTAAATGGAATGAAGTAACTAAAAATTAAACACAGCCCATAAAATTTTTTTTACTTCATGTTATAAATGCCAGTACAAAAAATGGAAGATTAAGTTGCTATAATCCAATTTTTAATATCCTTTTTTTGTATGATGCAGTGGTTTGAATGTTTTTTCTCTCCAGATCTCATGTTGAAAACTAATCCCCATTGTAGCAGTGTTGAAAGGAGAGGCCTTTAAGAGGTGATTGGGTTATGAGGACTCTGCCTAAATAAATGGAAGCATCATTTATGGATTAATGAATTAATGGATTATCACAGGAATGGGACTGGCAGACCTTTAAGAGGAATATATATACACACACATATATATTTGCTCCATTGATCTAAGTTGGAAGTGAAGGTTTAGTAAGAAATACGTAATATAATAACTGGTGGAGCCCTCTGACGACTGATGATTCTGACAGATGGTTTTATCTGCCTATGATGTCAAAATTTAAAAATTATAATTATGAAAATTTTAATTATAAAATGTAATACATTATAAAATATAATTTTAGATTTATTCTGGTACCTCAGAAGTTTAATCTATTGGGATAGACTATATAAGACTATAAGTCTGTATAAGCATTAGATTTTGATCACGGTTTTGGCTAAATATTTAATTTTTTAAAAGATTTAGCTAAAAAGGTGTATTTGGTACTAAACTCATTGTTGTTATTCTTTTGCTGCTAGAAGTTGAAAAGTTTGTTTCCTTATTGAGAATATAAATAAAACAAATTACTTTGTGTTAACTTTCAGTATCGACCAGGTCCTTATGTTGTGTTTCTTGGGCAGGGGAGAGGAGGTCTTACCTGGATTATGTTGCACAAAACAAACAAACGAAAAATCATATAATAGCCAAACTCCCCCCTTGACCCTGCAAATAGCTTATAGAAGTAGCCTGAGAATATCATATTATAATTATTCTGCTTAATTTGCTCTTTGTTTAGATTTAAAATACATCTTTCAAACATTGTTTAAAGGGAAAAAGGAATCATGTCAAAATGTTTCAGGAAATGATTTAAGTTAGATATAAAGAACATAGTTCTGATTTTGAAGTGTTAGTGGAACCCAAACAGAAATGATTAGTGCTCTCTTAAGATTATGATATGATTCTTAAAGTAGCTATTTCAAAGCCTAGAAATAACACTGTGCTACTGACTAACGTCTACAGAGTACTGCAAAAGATGCTGAATAGAAAAGTAGATGGTGTGAAAATTTTAATTTTTAAATAGCAAAGCCATTGTCTGGGTATTGTCAGTAACTTTCAGAAATCCTAGATAAAATGATGATTAGGTCAACACAAGGAAAACAGCAATTAACAGAACAGGAACTGCAAAGAGCTTCAGCCAATGGAAAAAGAAGCGAGGCTTCTGAAGACTCCCGACAACTCGTGTCTGCAAGGGTTTCAACGACCGGTCCCACTGGGTCAGGATGGCATTTCTGGCTCCTGGCCACTTCCCTGGGCCTACCAGCCTAAACTGGTAGGAACTACAAGGGCCAAAATAAACTTCCATAGCCAGTTTGGGATCTGTGAGAAACAGCCATGGGATGTTGGGCTTTACCCCAATGAAGGAGGAGAGTTCATCCATATAAACAATGTAATCTGTCTCTAAGGTCTCGCTTTTGCCATACCTAGAGATGGGAGAGAAAACACCATGTGGATACCCAAACTCTATGTAGAAACAGAACAGACAAAATGGCTCACAACTTTATATCAGTAAGAATTAACATCAGTCTCTCTCTCTCTTTAAAAAAACTTCCCACACTACCCTGACATAAAACATCAATTTCTTGTGTAAGGAGAATATCATTTGTTTATCCTGTACTTTGTAGTTTTTTAAAGAACTTTCATATTGATCTCATTTGGAAATACCCCAACACTGCAATGTACCTGAGAAAGACATTTTTTATCCTTATTTACAAATGGATAGATTGTCTCTTGCTCAAGTGATGCTTCTATAATAGTTCATGGCCACTGAGCTAATTAGTGGCAACTGGAAATGAAGGCCAGTTCTCCAGATTCATTCTCACTTTTCTAAGTCATTTTCATTAGAGGTATACCTTTGAAATATCCTCTACATCTTAGAGGATTTATGGGCTAGAGAATGGAAGTCCACATCCATGTATTCCCAAACTCTTCTGATTTCAAATCCTTTCTGGGTCTTCTTTCTATGATATATTACAGGAGGCATGGAGGGCTAAAACTGACTATGTAATGTAGATTCTCAATCCTATTAATCACTCTGTGCCTTGCACTAAAAAGAACTTAATACAATGTCAGAAGCAATGTAGATCTTCAATTAATATTTGTTGAATGGATAAATATAGCTTGTAGCTGTGATTCCAATGACGTCATTCTGGATCATTTAAGATTAAAACAGTTCCTTTTATGCTTTTCACAAATTCTCCTTTTATGCTTTTCACAGATTCTCACTTTTCTATGGAAATTCTACACTCCTATTACAATAGGTACTCTTACCATTTGCGCTTTCTCTCCATTTTCTCATTAATATCATTCATCATGTCTTCCATAGAAGGCAAAGTACAAGTTCCTGAAAAAGAAGGAAAGACATGATGGTAGTTAAATGAGTCTGCCATAGGAGGGGCCTACAATTTTCCCTTTTTAATAATAGTTATGAATCACATTAATTGATCATTTTCAGACAGACATCAAATTTAGTTCTAGTCTTCTCAGAACTCATGTTTGTCATAATAATTAAAAAATGTTACCTAAATAGCTTTGCTCTTAAACTGGTTACAAGATGTTTAAACTCAATTTCATAGATATATTTTAATCTCTCAGTCTCTCTTAAATTCTCAGTTTTAAGAATGTTATATTTTAAATTATAGCCAGAGATGAATTGGCATCACTTTTCCAAGATTTATGAAGAAAAAACTTCATAGACATTAATCCTGCTTTGCCAGAAAATGGAATTTCCAGAAGATAGAGAATTTGGTGAAGGGCTAAGTTTTTCTATGGAAAGCCAATAGTTCTTGAATGTGACTGAGGATATAGACTGTCCACAAGTCAGCAAGGACATAAGGGAGACCCAGGAGACTAGCTCTGACTTGGGGCTGCCCCAGGATCCAGGTTTACATAGGTTTGCAGAGTTCTCTGAAACCCAGACCAAAACAGGCTTTTGTGTCCAGAAATTCTTCATATTTAGGATGATTTCTTTGGTAGTCTTGGAATTAACTTGAAAGAGAATAAAACTCTCAGCCCAGATATGATTGCTCAAGACCTATAATGGCTTGCTTAATTTCCCATTTCTACACTTCTTATAGGGAGGGTCACTTGAACAGCTTTTATAGATGTGGCCTGGTTCCAGGCCTTGGAACTTGTCATGCTTTTCAGGGGAAGAGATTGAAAAGAAAGAGACTGTCTTTTAGCCCACCAACTATTGCCATTGGGTTGTTGTAACTAGCCCCTCTTGTCTTGGTACTTTGGTTTTCCAAATCTAGGTTGTTTGCCTTGTCTCTCATTTCCCTTAAGACAGCCTGTGCCTTGTACATCAATTTTCCCCATAAATTGCCTTGTTTCCTTTCTTCAGAGCCCAAGTTACAACTCTTGTCCTCAGATAGAGTAAGGGTCCATTAAAGGTTCCTTTAATGCCAGCCCCTGTGGGTCTGAACTCTAAGTGGAACCCTGAGTGAAATTTCATGCCTTTACCTTTCTGGCTACCTGGTCATATGATCTGCATCTTCCCACAACCATATTCTAACCTGCTGCTGGGGGATGCTGCCTGCCTTTCTTGCCTGACCCCAATCAAGTTTGTTGTTTCCTTTGTAAAATATAAGGACTTAGCATTCTTATGTATTACAGACTGATCATCTACCACACTTAGCACTTTCTGCCTCTATTGATCCACTGTTTGTCCTTATTTTGTCAGGGAAGAAACAGTAGTAGAAAAGCCATTGCCTTCCAGCAATCATATTTTCCATGACTGTGGACTTTTGAAGTTGGCTGGATATTGGCTTGTAAACATATTTTCTTATGAACTTTTCAAGCAATGTAATTCTACTGAGTTTTGCAATCATAATTTTTTAAAGTTGTCATTCACTTAGTCTTAAGTGGATGCAAGCTTTGGTGGTCTCAAATCTAATGAATGATCTTGGGTAATTATCAGCTGTAAGAAGTTATAAGTCACAAAATACCTCCTCTAATAATATCTTGTACTATTGCATATAATAATCCAAACTGGTATGCTTTAAATTGCTTATAAAATATGGCACCAAAGAATGTAGAATTGTAAATTTTTAAAACTGAAGGGGACCTTGTAACTAGGATTATTGTTTTCACAAAGATACAAAGTTATTGTCACTGGCATTCATCTTCCCAATCCATGAGCCTTTTTATTGACTTACCCTTTATTACTTGTGCTGCCCAGCGGGACTGGAGGTCAACTGTGGGAATGGCAGCCCCAAGGGACTGGACAAAGCCAATCACTGCTATGGTTGACTTCTCAAGTAGAGGAGGAAAGACTCCTTTAAATAAAATGATCTCATTGTTTCTGTTTTTGATGATAGACTCATCAAGGAACGTGTAGGCATAACTATAGCCTGTTGCAAAGATTACACAGTCAATGCCCTCAAATGTGGTCCCATCCTCAAAAATGGCCGAAGTCTCTGTGAATTTCTTCACATTAGGCTTTACGGACACAATGCCACACAGAATGCAAGCTGGGAGCTCATCATTAAATACAGGCTCTTTCCTCAGGACTCTGTATGGAAAACAGAGATAATTATTAGAAGTGTAATATTTCCCTCTTGTTTTATTGGTCCATATATAAATTGATAAGGAAAAAATGGCCCAGTAGTTTTTTATTGAGCCATAGATTATCTCCAATATGGCTGAAGAACAAAATTGATGGGAGGCAACATTGAGAAGTAAGAGAAGTTGCCATTTGCTGGCTCCATCTCTATTTTCTGTGATCCTTCTCTTCCATGGACCTTTTTCCAAATCCCGGAATAAAGACTTATGCCCAGTTCCCTGTTAAAGCCTGTTTCAGGAAAAACTCGGAAGTGAGGGTACTTCAGTGTTTACATTTTTTAATTTGCTACTTATTCAGTGGGAACCTTGATAAGATTATGTTTTTTAAATTCTTGGTGTCTCACATTTCTCATCTGGAATGTCAGTAATGTTTGTACTACCTCAGAAGTTCCCTAAATTATATAAAGAGTTTTGTACAGTCTCTAGCATGCACATAGAGCTTGAAAATGTTAACTGCTGTTCTTAATTCTGTATACTCTAAGGTGGTCATCATAATGTGGAGAAGATCAAATAGGAGGAGGAAAGTCAAAGGTGTGAAAGCTGCAGCTGGGCTCTTGAGGGATGAAGTATGAGCCCTGTGCAGACAGAGGCACCAGTCAGGTGAAGGAGGGAGCACCCAGGAATTTAAATAAGGCCAGAGGGAGGGTGCCAGTTTGAGGTTTTGGCGACTGCAAATCTGCAAAGAGAGAGCTTTGGACTACTTTTTATTGAATAATATCTGTAGTGGGAGCAGAGAAATCTGAACTCGGGGATGAATGTCAATACAGTTGAAGGAAAGAGTGCTGTTCTTGTATGGCTGTGGGAGCTGTGAGAGACTGCTACAGGCAGATTCTACTGGAGAACAAACTGAGTTGGACAACGAGATTGGTTGGAACCTTAGAAGAAGGCTTGACTCACTTGCACTTATTACCTGCCATGTATGTTAAACCTGTGGCCCTCAGGTTTTCACCTCCACCACCACCACACTGAAACAGCTCTTGTCAAGGCCGTCAGAATCAGGCTCCCAGATCCAGTGGTCCGCTCTCACTTTCCCTTTTACTCAACTTAGCATTTAACACAGTTGATGGTTTTCTCTTTCTTGAAACACTGTATTCATTTTGTTTCCAGGTCATCACTCTCTCTCAGTTCCTTTCCTACTTTCCTGGCTGTTCTTTCTCTGTCTCCCACAGATGTCTTCTCTTCTTCTCCTCTTCCTGACTTCTGACAATGGCATACCTCAGGACTCAGCCCTCAGATCTTTAGTCTCCTCCATTTACACGCATTCAAGAGATGTCATTTAGTTTCATTTCTTCAGGAAAAATTTTCGCATGACTCCAAAGTTTTAACTTCTGGTTTGAGCCTCAAAGTCAGTGTTTCCCACTGCTGGTCAACATTCTTCTACCTGAATGTCTAATAGGCATTCCAATTTTAATATGGCTAAAACTGAACTTCTGTTCCTCCTGTAGTTTTTCACATTTTAGTATATGTCAATGTCATCCTTTTTCAAGTGTCTTGACAGACATTCTTACCCCCTCCTTGCTCTCTCATCCTCTATCCAGTCCACAGAAAATCCTATTTGGGTCTACTTTCAAGCTATCCAGAAGTCTGTCCTATTCTGACCACTTACTGCTAACAATTTTGGTCCAGACCAACATCCCCTCTTATGCAGGTTTTTGAGAGTAGCTTTTCAGCTGGTCATTTCGTTTCCTTCCTTGCCCTGCCCTTACACTGAATGATGACCACAGCAGCTGATCAATCTCTGCAAGGCTAACTTAGGTCTTGTCATTCATTTGCTCAGATGCCTGCTGTGGTTTCCTGTTGCTTTCAGCATAAAAGCCAGAGTCCTTACAATGATCTACAAGGCCCATGCCATCCAACAATTTTTATGTCTCTGGTTTTATCTCCTGGCACTCTCCCCTCTTCTCTTTTCTCAGGAAGAGAAGCCCCATTGTTGTTTGTTGATCATGCCAGCTCCACCTGTGAAGAGACAATGCCCTGGCTGTGTCCTCAGTCTGGAATATCCTTCCCCAGAGACCCTCATGACTCATTCCCTCAACTCCTTCAGAGGTTTTCTTAAAAGTCTCCTCCTCTCTGAGACATACTCTGATGACTCTATTGGAAATTGTCCTGACAGCACTTGCCATTACCTTTATCTGCTTTGTTTTCTTCCCCAAAGCACACATCGCCATATGATCTTATGCTATTGTTTGTTGTCTGTTTCCCACTACTTAGGATGTAGGTTCCATGAGGACAGGGATTTTTGCCTGTTTTGTTCACTGCTGTATCCTCAGGGCTAAACACAGGATCTGACATATAATAAACGTGTAATAAATGTTTGTCAAATTAATGAATTCACTTTGTTGTAAACAGCTCATAACTTGGGTTTTTCAACTCGTGTCAAAGTCATTTCTTGTTATCTTGCTGGCTTGGAGGATCTTATAGGAGAAGATGGGAAGGAGACTGAAGATGCAAGCATTGGCATGTATGTGTTTAGTGAGAAGGGTCCATTAAGGAGTGGGTAATGAAATGGAAAGGGAAAGGTAGGACAGGAAAAGTTCTCTTGCTGTGCTTAACTTTGCCATTAAATAACAGGCAGTAGAGCAAGTGGCCAAGAGTGAGAGGCTCTGGAATCAGCAGATCTGGGTTTGTTTTGAATGCTGCTTCTACTTTCTAGCTGTGGGACCTTAGTAAAGTTATTAACTACACTGAAACTCAGTTATCTCATCTCTAAAATGGAGATACTAATAGAGCTCTCTTCATAATTGTTGTAAGGATAAAACCAAATAATATATGCCAGAGCCTTAGCAGAGTCTTGCTAAATCTCTGACATGTATAAAATGCTTAAAAGAGATTAACTTTGATGATCATTACTCCTAGGACTAATTCTTGAGGCATTATATAATTTTCCAGCTGTGTCAATATAGCAAGGATTGTAAAATAGGAACTCACTCTTAATTTTTGCAGTTCTTTATCTTCTAATAGATGAGATGTGATTGCTAATTTTTTTTTTGTTTTGGAGTTACAGGACCTTAAGGGTTGTTGACACTGAACTAAAGGCCAGCAGGCATATCATGTTTAACTCTGCATTACCCATTTAAAGGCATCAAGCCATAGTTTTCATGCTTGAATCTTGCATTCATCTGCTTCATGTACAACCAGTCAGAGATGGCTGTCGGTAAATTGTTCTTGAGAAAGGTTCCAAATCGAGTGATAAGCACCATGTCCCAGGGATAACCATTGTCCCAGACGCGGCTTATCACCCAGGAGCCACTTCTGGAGCTGATCACGACCTTAAAAAACACCAATTCAACCATGAAATTAGTGACCATTTGTAGTGGATATTCTGATGAGCTCCCCAGATCCTTCTTGAGGAATGGATCTATTACCCCAGCTGCAGAAAGTGGTGTCAGAAGGCATCTCTCATCTGTCAGTCCTCTTTGACAGTTGTTTTGGTTGAAGAGAGGGGCCTCACCCAACATCTTCTATTCTTTCTGAGTTTCCTCCATCTAGTGACTGGTCAATGCAGGCATATAAAGGCCCAGTCCCTCACCTCAAATTGGGGCAATGCCCAAGGACCATCCCAGCTTCAAAGTAAACAGAAGCTTTCTTCCCTTCCTGCAGAAGTATTGATCCTGAGACTGCTCCCAAATAAACTTCTCAACTTGACATCTGCATCTTAGGGTCAGCCACCCTGTCATAGTGCTGCAGGCAAATTTTCATATTTTAATCAATCTCTGCTACAGGTGACTAATAACTTAATTCTAGTCACGTTTTCCCTAGTGCTTATCTAGCTATTACTGTCTACAAATAAGCAATTATGATCTCAAAATAGGCGTTTTAAAACAAAATGCCTGCTACTATCTGGAAATAAGGTGAGAAATTTGGAATCAGAAAACCACACACTCAAACACTGACTCTCCTACTTATTAATGATGGGATTTGAAAAAATTCCTTTAACTTCTCTAATCTTGTTCCCTCATTCCTAAAATGGAGAGAATCAAATTTGCCTCATGAAATTTGTGTAAGGGTTAATTCGATGTGATAAACTATGTCACATGGCTAACGTTACCTGGCAGATAGTATGTGCTCAGTAAATGTCAGTTTCCTCTCCTTCCCCTTCTGTTATGCTAATCCCTAATAGTGTAGTTTTCAGGTTTTGTCTTTTTTAAAACCAATTTTTATATACCGTATCACTTCAAGGCATTTGTTATAGGAGGAACTAGACAAATAAGAAGAGACTAAAGGAGTCTGAGCGTGGTGGCTCACGCCTATAATCCCAGCACTTTGGGAGGCCGAGGCGGGCAGATCATCTGAGGTCAGGAGTTTGAGACCAGCCTGGCCAACATAGTGAAACCCCATCTGTACTAAAAATACAAAAATTAGGTGGGTGTGGGGTGTGGTGGCAGGTGCCTGTAATCCCAGCTACTTGGGCTGAGACGGGAGGATTGCTTGAACCTGGGAGATGGAGGCTACAGTGAGCCAAGATTGTGCCACTGCACTCCAGCCTAGGCAACAGAGTGAGACTCTGCCTGAAAAAAAAAAAAAAAAAAAGAGACTAAAGGATCAATTAATTAAATAGCCTCTGAAATTGGTCTTCCCTCTAATTTATCACATACGTAAATAATCACATATTCAAATACAAATCTCTTAAAACTGTGAGTTCATCATAAATTTCCTGAACCCAAGAAGCTGAAATAATGATTTACCTTTATTTATGCAGAAATCTAATTATTTTATCCTGTCATTCAAGTTCTTAAAACATGTGATATAACCTGATTCCAATCTTTCTTTCCTGTAACTCAATCCTATATCTACTGTTCCTTGAATTCAGAAGCGTTGGCTTTCAGTTCTGTAACCCTTCAGTGGCTCAAACGTTAATTTTCTTGATGACTTTCAAGAAGACAATTGACATTTCTGGTCCTCATTTATCCTTTCTGTAATAAAACTACCTTCTTCCCAAAAGCAAAGGAGCTCATTTACAGGAAGGTATTTGAGTACCATAATGCATCATACAAATTGTTAGCATTAAGAACCCCCATTCAGCCAGGGGCGGTGGCTCACGCCTGTCATCCCAGCACTTTGGGAGGCCAAGGTGGGCGGATCACAAGGTCAGGAGATGGAGACCATCCTGGCTAACATGGTGAAACCCCGTCTCTACTAAAAATACAAAAAATTAGCCAGGCGTGGTGGCGGGCGCCTGTAGTCCCAGCTACTCCGGAGGCTGAGGCAGGAGAATGGCGTGAACCGGGGAGGTGGAGATTGTAGCGAGCCGAGATCGCGCCACTGCACTCCAGCCTGGGCGACAGAGCGAGATTCCTTCTCAAAAAAGAAAGACAAAAGAAAAAAAAAGGGGGAAAAACAACAAAAACCCCAAAAAACAACCTCCATTACAGCAAGATGAAACGATAACCTACAATAGTCAAATATACAGCGCTCATTTTCTTATCTTCATGCCTCTGCTCAAGGCATTTCCAATTCTAAGAACAGCCTCTGTCGCCTCTTCAGTCACATGATTTATATTTATTGTTCAAGGACTGGCTCAGTTCTACCTCCTTTGTGAAGCATCCAGTTTTGGAATCATAGCATTTAGTGCCTGAATCACTCGTTTATCCTTTATTCCAGTGACAGCTCTTATTCCAGAGCAGGGGTCATGCCTGTTATGTTCACCACTCTCTTCAGCACCCAAGCCAGTGCCTGGCACACAGTAGGCTCTCAATAAGTAGTCATGGAATAAATGTATGCATGCATGCATAAATGAATGAATAAATGAGCCACTCTATATTGCTTAAATCCTGTTCAAAAGCTTTAACTTTATCACAAGCCCCAGAAGCAGGTTCTATTTTTATCTGTTTCACCACTGAGAAAACTGCCCCAGAGAGATTGAAGGACTTGCCTGAGTCTCAGAATCGTAACCTTAACCCTAAATCTGTGCTAGTTTTAGAGAAATTGATCAGAGACACTAGGCACTAAATGTCCTGAAGAAGGAGATTGTTGAATGACAGTATTACTCCTTGCTGATGTTCTGCCTTTGTCTCTGAAGTGATTTAAAACCTCAGCTGTTACTTGGGGAAGCTCAGCTATGTGAAATACCACTCAGTCTTTACATCAGATACCCTTCCTTCCTCCCCCACATTTCCTATCACACCTTTCCAATGATAATAACTCTTCTGTCAGTAAGGAGAGTCGCCTGAGTACCCGGTTAGTAGTACCTGTTCTGCTGTGTGGCTGAGTTCTGCGGCAATGTCACAGCCCGAATTCCCCAGGCCAATCACCAGGACACGCTTTCCATTGAATACACCTGGTTCTTTGTAGTCCCTGCTGTGGAAGCATTTGCCTTTAAAGTGGTTTAGTCCTGAGTGAAAAGCGAGATATATATGACAATTTGAGTCATATATTTAAACAAAGACTTTAACAGAAGCAACCTTGTGAATAGATGCAGTCACAATAATGTGCTATTTTAACACACCAAGCGTATTAGATATAACAGAAGTATATTTTAATTTAACCTGCTTGTACCTTTAGAAAAAAGAAGACATTATGGAGATATTCATTTTTGTCAGTTACGTGGCTAGCAGCTTAAATTGTGGCCTTACCTGGAAAGGACTCTTTTGGTAGGTTGGGATAGACATGATGTCCAGAACAAATCATCACAGCATCAAAGACAGCCGATTCTCTTTTACCATCCCTTTCAGTGGTAACATCCCATTGGCCAGTAGTTGCAAAATCAGGACGTTTATTTACACTGGATACAAATGTCTAAGAGAAATACAGAAAGAAACCCCCTTTTTCTATGCTAGCAAATGGATTAGGCAGAAATAGTATGAAAAAAGAGAAAGTGGGTTAGCAAAAATATTTAACTAATTATTAAGATACATATTACAAATGTAAAATTCCCTCAGAATAAATCAAAACACTAAATGGTATCTGTCTATCTATTTGTCCCTGCATGATTTCTTGTGCATAACCAGTATTTTCTGGAGTACAAGAGTGACACCCCTTTGGAGATATGGCAGTGACTTCAATTACAATTTACAAGAGGTATACGTCACGTATACTAGAAAATCTGATGGCCAGTAATGTTCTGGATCACATTCCCATATGTTCTGGTTCAGTACATCAAAGATAGCTCAAAGATAGATGTACTGAACCAGAACGTATGAAAATATCCAAAAAATTATTAAATTTGTGAAGTTAAAATTAAAACTATTAAATTCAAATTTCTAACACGTTCCTAGATGATGCTGATGTCACTTGGACTATACACTGAGTAGCTTTGACTAGATTATCAATAAATATTTGTTCACAGTTAAATGGCTGCCTGTTGGTGTGCTCCCTGTTTTAAAAAAATCTTTCAATTCTTCTGATTATATTGGAAAAAGAATCTCTATTTGGTATTCATTGTTCTTAAAAAGTTTATTATATACTATTTCATACATATAGAAGAATACACACACAAACACATATATGACATTTTTGTTAGTTATGAACTATAATGAGAACTTATGGATCCATAAGACCTAATACATCATTTGTTTAGAATAACTCTGGGATTATTTAGTTAATTAGTTACGCTATTGCATATGTCAACTTTTTTTGTATGGGTTTCTGTTTGCTGCTGGTTTACAGAAATGCAATCTATTTTTACATATTGATCTTATATACCACCATCTTGCCTAACTTTTTTGTATTGCTATTAATTCTAGTAATTTATCTATTCTTTTAGAATATATAGACAATCACATTATCTTCAATAACTGTGTTTTACTTTCCTTTGAGTTGTCATTCCATTTATTTTTCTTTACTTACTGCACTGTTTCTTAAATTTCTTAAGACTATTGAAAAGAAGTAATTACTATTGAAAATAGTGATTAGGAATTCTTATCTTGTTCTGAAACTTTACAGTGAATGCTTCTAACTTTTCATTCTTTAGCACAGCACTGATCAGTACCAATATAGTATGAGCAACGTACGCAATTTAAAAATTTTTAAGACCGGGCAAGGTGGCTCACGCCTATAATCCCAGCACTTTGGCAGGCCAAGGCGGGTAGATCACCTGAGATGGGGAGTTCGAGAACAGCCTGACCAACATGGAGAAACCCTATCTCTACTAAAAATACAAAATTAGTCGGGCATGATGGTGCATGCCTGTATTCTCAGCTACTTGGGAGGTTGAGGCAGGAGAATCATTTGAACCTGGGAGGCGGAGGTTGCGGTGAGCCGAGATCACACCATTGCACTCCAGCCTGGGCAGCAAGAACAAAACTCCGTCTCAAAAAAAAAAAAAAAAAATTCTAATAGTCACATTAAAAAGTGAAAGAAATGTATAATTTAAATCTGTCTGTTATGTTAGCATTTCAAAATGTAATTAAAATTTATTAATAAGGTATTTTGCTTTCCTTTTCAATAATAAGGCTTGGAAAGTTAGTGTATATTTTATACTTATTCCACATCTCAGTTTTGTGACTAGTGGCTACTATGCTGAACAGTGCAGATTTAAGATAAATTAAGATAAAGATTAAGATAATATTTGTGTATGTTTTGCTGGTTCAAGACAATCCTGCTCTAAGTTTGGCAAGAGTCTTGATTTTCTTTTTTTTTCTTTCAAGCACAAATAGCTGTTAAATTGATTTTTGAAGAATTTTTGCATTGATTTTCATGAAGGAGATTGAACTGTAATTTTCCTATTTCGTATGATCTGGTCCACCTTTGATGTAAAGGTAATAATGGCATAAAATAACTTTGGAAATCATATCTCATTTTCAAATCTCTGAAAGTTTATAAAACTTTGAAGTAATTTGTTCACTGCAAATTTGGAAGTACTCACCCATGGAACTGCTTATTTTCTTTATGGGAAGATTTTTAATTTCTAGGTCAAAAGAACTATAAATCACCAAATGACAATTCAGGCTTTCTACTTATCATTGAGTGAGTTTTGAAAAGATTTTGTTAAAAAATTGAGAAAATTTAACTAACTTAAAATATTACTTGGCAAACACTTTTATGGTATTCTTGTTATATTTTTTATTTCATCTGTATCCATTTTGTCTACCCTTTCCTTCTCAATATTATTTATTTGTGCCTTTGATTTTTTTTTCTTTAAACTGCCAACTATTTATCTATTTTTTATTTATTTTTTGAGACAGGGTCTCACTCTGTCACCCAGGCTGGAGTGCAGTGGCGTGATCTCAGCTCACTGCAACCTCCACCTCCTAAGCTCAAGCAATCCTCCCACCTCAGCCTCCTGAGTAGCTGGGACCACAGGCATGCGCCACCACATCTAGCTAATTTTCAGATTTTTTGTAGAGACGAGGTTTCTCCATGTCATCCAGGCTAGTTTCCAACTCCTGGACTCAAGCGATCTGCTTGCCTTGTCCTCCCAAAGTGCTGAGACTATAAGCATGGGCCATTGCACTTGGCCACTGTTCTTTATTTTATTAGTCTTTTCAAATAATTAACTTTCAATTTTGTACATATGCTTCATTTTATATTTCATAAATTTCTTCTTATATCCCCTTCATTCTATGTTCTTTGAGTTTATTCTGCCTTTCTTTCACTAATTTCTTAAACTTTCTTACCTTATTTTTAAACTTTTTCATTTTCTAATATAAACATTTACATTTCTAATTTTCATGAAAATATAGCTTCCTGTTTCCCACAAGTATTGATACATAGACTAAATTAACATTCAGTTATAGATATTTTCAAATTCCCATTGAAATTTCTTCTTTGACCTATATGTTGTTTAGAAAAAAAGAGTTTTTAATTTTCAAATTCACAGGTATTTTACATTTATTTCTTTGGTATTGATTTCTAAATTAGTAGTCAATTGGTCTAAGAACTATAGGTGGTCAAATTTTGTGAATTTTCCATGTATCCTTGAGAAGAAGATAATTCTGTAAACCTAGAGTTAGAGAGGCCACACTGTTAAAAACGTTGACAAATTAGTAAGGGATACTGAAAGGAACAAGTGAGAATCCAGTAGCAGACATAGACTTCTTCAGCATTATGACAAGAGCCAAATTGTTGACAACATCTTACCTTAAATTGTATGTACTTCAGGAGGTTCTTTTCTTTGGCGAATGCAGTGAGATATTCCTGGATCTTGCTGTTGTGCATAAAGTTGGGGAAGTCATCAGGATATGGGAAGTCTGGGAAACACATCATCTCTTTGGAAGAGTTGGTAAAGACTGATTTGTAAATGCTAGCCCTGCCCTCCTCTGCATGGTCCTGTGAATGTATAGTTTCAAATGGAAGAGAACTGGTAAATGAGTATACTGATCATGGTCAGGGTTAGTTCCAAGTAATTACAGTCATCCCTTGGTATCTATGGAGGGTTCCAGGACCTCTGTGGTTATCAAAATCTGCGATTGCTCAAGTCTCTTATATAAAATGATATAGTATTTTCATATAACCTATATACATAAACTTTGAATCATCTCTAGGTTACTTATAAGACCTAATGCAAGGTAAATGCTAAATGAATAGTTGTAGTGTAATTTTATTTTTATTTTTATTTTTTATTAGTTTTTTTGGATTTTTTTTATCAATGGTTGGTTGAATCTGTGGATACAGAACTTGCAAAAACAGATGGCCAACTGTATACTTATTTGAGTCATACTTTATTCACAGTAAATTCAGTAAGACACACATAAATTAACTTCACTTCAACAATTGTTGCTAGTCATGGAAACTTATTAAATGAACTTAGGATATGGAAGAATACCTTTCTTAATATCCTTTAAGAAAATAAATCTTAATCTTTTCTAAGGGAAACAAATTTTAAATTTCATTATGTCCTTTAGGCCTATGTAACTAGAATCCTTTCATTCCCTTGAACCATTTAATGTGGTGACGGAGATTTTTCAAAATTCAACTTTGCGTAATTTTGGTGTGTCAACTCATGAGCACGAGCATCTGATGGTCAGTTTACAAAAGCAAACAGTAACAGGAGGTTGCAACTATTGATCAGATTTGTAAATCTTAAGATTTAATATTTAAAAAATTAACCTTAGAATTTCTATAATGTATAAAATAAGGTTAACTATTTTGAATCTTACACAGAATTTATGGGTATCACATGCCTTTTGAGTACTTATGTAAGTAACAAAGTTTTAGCTTTCAATGATGTAAAAATATCTGAATTTGCTTTAACTCTAAGGAACTATAGAACCATGCTAATAAAGCCTCAGAGGAAATGTTAAGTGATGATGAATAAAGAAAAAGGACATTGAAAGAAGAATGATCAGCAATGAGAAGGTTAGGACATTGTGTTGTGGTTCTTTAGCCACACACTGAAACAAACTGGGAGCTTTTAAAAAAAACACTGAGCATTAGGTCCCACTCTCAGAGAATTCAATTTAATTGACAAGAAGTTTTAAAAGCTCTTCAGGTAATCCTAAGGTGCAGCCAAGTTTGCAGTCACAATGTAGAGTTCAACAAATAGAAGCTCATGACCAACAAGCTACAGTTACTGTGGAAGAGCTTACCATAGGACATATCTGCTACAGCTGTGAGCTCTGCAAAGCAAGCTGGTGAGTGAATAAAAGGCATTACGTTTAAAAAAAGGTACTGGTAGGAGCATGATTTGAAAGAGGTGGAGCCTTAGTTTAGCTCTGTTGAAGCACCAAGGTATTCACATCTCAAGTTTCATGATGAAAGATCAGATTGTAGATCACTATGTGTAGTTGCTAGTTCATAGTGGAAAGTACTGAACACTAGAAATTTCTAATTAGAGCTTATATAACTCAAAGTTGTCAGGGCCCCCAGAACAGGAAATTTTAGTATAATATTGGAATATTACAATCACATCAAAGGCCAATGTGGCTTCAGTTTCATTATTGACAAGTAATTAATTGGCAGATTAGTTGCCATGTTCACTTCAGAAAGCAGTGTGTTCTTGAAATAGGGCATGAGTTTTCTGCTGCTCACACGGTTTGTTGACCCTGCTATAGGCAAGTGGGATGGGGAAGTGAAAGAATTTGTAGCTTTCTGTGAGTTGGGTAAGTTTAAAGAGATGATAATCAGCATAAAGAGAGAAGAAACATTAAAGGAAAAAATTGATATATAGTCTAGAAAAAAATCAGAAGTTAAAAAAGGGTGGTATGCCCAGATGAAAGCCTCTATTCCTAAAAACTTCATGCAAAATTTCATATAATTTACTGATTTATTGTTTGGGGAGTTCCTCAGAAAAGAGGACATTTTACCCAGATCTGTGGCCTAATCAGAAATGTGGCCTGTGATTAGGCCACAGATCTGGGTGAAATGTCTTCCTTCTGTGACCAAAGAAGGTGAGAGAAATATATCATTGTGGTTCTAGATCAGGGTTAGAAGTCAGAACTAGAAGGGCATAGGAAAGTGCTGTAGTAAACAGCTCCAAAAGTTTCAACTATATGCACCCTTAGTGTTAGTTAAGTTTTAACCAATGTTTGGATCTCTCTGAAATTTAAAAAAAGGTAATGTAAAATGATGATGTTAGAAACCAAAGGTAAGGCAAATACAAAATTAACACAATTTTAAAACAATCTCATAATGTGAATACTCAGCCTGTTGCTGCATACTTCTAGTGATCTGAGAAGCACTGCTTGTTTACTCCATCATTTGCAATCCATACGCCCCCTCACAGTAGTAAAATAGGAAACACTGAAAAACCAAAGATATTTGTTTCTTATGGCTGCTGTAATAAATTACTGCAAACTTAATGGCTTAAAATAATAGCAATTGATTCACAGTTCTAGAAGTCAGCAATCGGGAATCACTATAAGTGGGCTGAAAACAAGGTGTGATAATGCCAGGTTAATTTCAAAAGACTCCAGGAGAGAATCCATTCCTTGCCTCTTCTGGCTTCTTATTTTTTTTTCAGTGGCAAGAGCCCACTTATATGCCTTCATTCATGGTCACTGTGGCCATCTTCAAAGATAGAGCATAGCATCTTCAAATTTCTCTCTTTCTGTTGAGGTCATCACATCACCTTCTCTCTTCTCTTTGTGTTAAATCTCCCTTTGCCTCTCTCTTTTAAGGATGCATTTGTTATAGTATTTGGGGCTCACCCACATAATACAGAAAAATCTCTCCATCTTAAGATTTTTAACTTGATTATATTTGCTGACATCCTTTTCTCTTATAAGGTAAGTAAGATAACATTTACAGTTCCAGGAATTTGGATGCGATATCTTTGAGGGGGGGCATTGTTCAATTGTTCAGCCTATTACAGGCCATCCTCTGGTTCCAAGGATTCACATCCATCCCATCTGCAAAATACATTAACCCAATCCCAGCATCCTCTAAGTCTCAACCCATAGCAGCATGAAATCAACTTTCAACTCTCATTTATATATTTTCAATTCAAAAGTCCCAAATATTATCATCATATAAATTATCCAAATCAGGTATAAATGAGACTCTGGGTATGGACCAGGATGAGGCAAAATTTCTATCTGTGAATCTGTGAAACTAGAAAACAAGTTATCTTCTTCCAAAATACAATGTTGGGACAAGCATGGGTAACACTTATAGACATTCCCATTTAACCAGGGAGGAAAAAGGAGGAAAGAAAAGAATCATGAATCCCAAACAATTTGAAATCCAGCAGGACAAATTCCATTAGGCTTGAAGGCTGTGGCTTAAGCCTCTGCCCTCAGGGCCTGAGGCTCTACCCTCTGGGCTATCCTTTCTTTTTCTTGACGGGTAGCACACGTTGCAGTTCAGTTTTATCAATGTATGATGCCAGCTTCAAATTTTAAAGTCTTCCTTGAGCAGCAAGAAAGGCAAATTAGCTGTCTTTAGCTGTGTTCCTCTCAATAGCCATATCAGCAGTGTGTTCTATCTTCAGCAACATCTTGCAAAGTAAGTTTGCGTATGAGACTTTGGTTAAGATCACTGTGTATAAAATATGGCAGGCCAGACACGGCGGCTCATGCCTGTAATTCCAGCGCTTTGGGAGGCTGAGGTGGGTGGATCACCTGAGGTCAGGAGTTCGAGACCATCCTGGCCAACATGGCGAAACCCCATCTCTACTAAAAATACAAAAATTAGTGGGTTGTGGTGGTGCACACATGTAATCCCAACTACTCGGGAGGCTGAGGAAGGAGAATCCCTTGATCCCAGGAGGCGGAGGTTGTAGTGAGCTGAGATTGTGCCATTGCACTCCAGCCTGGGCAACAAGAGAGAAACTCCATTTCAAAAAAAAAGACATGGTCAGCTCAATAGACCACTTGGTGAAATGGCAACCAGCAATTTACAAAGGAGTCAAGAATAGGATGGAGAGAAAGGCAAGCTTGAATTGGGATCTTTTCTCCAACATTATCAGCTGTATGATTTTTTTTCTTTTCTTTTTAAGCCTGAAATTCATTTGTAAAAGGAAAAAAATATACTTAGCTTATAGGATTATTATAAATATTTAATTAAATAGAAAAAGTCATGTATCATATAGAACGTGCTTGATAAAATAGCCCTAAGTTTGACCACAAAGAAACAAAAATAACAACAACCAAAAAGCCCTAAGAATCACCAGTGTGTTAATCTGTAGCCCTGTCAACACATTCCAATAACATATAGTAGGCTCCACAACATTGTATAAGATGCTGGGTAGTTTCAAGAGATTTTTGCAGTTTGCAAAATATCTATATTAATAAGAATTATATCTCATGTCTTTATAATATTTAAAGAGCCATTACAGACACTGTTTCATTAAATACAACTTCTTCATTGAGGTAAATGATATAATACTGATTTTGCATTTGAGGAGGAAATAGTGGTTTAAAAGGGTTATTGATCTTCCTAAATTTGCATATATACTAATGGGTTTATCAGGAGAAGAAAAATAAGACTTAGGCAATAAGGCTGGAAGACTGTACTGATTGAGTGGAGAACATAGGGAAGCCCCATTCCTGATGCTGTTTGGCAGCACATGAAGTGATTTAATGAGTGCATACATTCATGTCTGCTGTAGAACCCTTATTATAAATGCATGGGACAAAGGGGCATTGAAGCACTTCAAAGCAATTCTCAATTATGTAGTTTCACAAGACCAAAGTCAGCACCTGAAACTCTAAAATCCGTGGTCCAACTCACTTTGGTAACCTCACCAAATGAATGGAAAAAGCCAACAACAATAAAAAATTATCTAGGAACCCATTTAACCAGAGGTGAAAGATCTCTATGGGGAAAACCACAAAACATGAATAAAATAAATTGTAGCTGACATAAAAAAATGGTAAAACATCTCATGCTCATGGATTGGAAGGTCCAATATCATTAAAATAACCATATGCCCAAAAGACTTAATGCAATTCCTAACAAAATATCAATGTTATTTTTACAGAATTAGAACAATTCTAAAAATTCATATGAAACCAAAAAAAAAAACAAAAAAAAACACAAAAAAAAACCAAAAAAAACCCCAAATAACCTAAGCAATTCTAAGCAAAAAGAACGAAGCTAGAGGCATCATATTACCTGACTTCAAATTACAGTACAAGACTATAGTAATTCAAATAGCATGGTACTGGTATAAAAATAGACACATAGATCAGTGGAACAGAATAGATAACTAAGAAAGAAAGCCTCATCCCTACAGCCAACTGATCTTCAGCAAAGTTGACAACAGCATTCACTGGGGAAAGGACACCCTATTCAGTAATTGTGTTTGGAAAATGAATTGCCACATGCAGAACAAAAGTGGACCCCTATCTCTTACCATATACAAAAATTAACTCAACATAGATTAAAGACTTAAATGTAAGACCCGAAACTACAAAAATTCTAGAAAAAAAACAGGTAAAACTCTTTCACCTAGGCAATGACTAAGAATTTATGACTAAGGCCTCAAAAGCAAATGTAATGAAAACAAAAATAGACAATCTAAAAATATTTTTCACATAAAAAGAAATAATTAACAGAGTGAACAGACTACCTTCAGAATGGGAGAAAATATTTGCGAACTATGCATCTAACAAAGGACAAATATCCATAACTTATAAGGAACTCAAGCAACTCAATTTTTAAAGAAGCACAGATAGCACCATTAAAAAGTGGGTAAAGGAGATAAATAAGCATTTTTCAAAAAAAGACATACCAATGGCCAATAAACATATGGGAAAATGCTTAACATCATGAATTACAGAGAAAAATGCAAATTAAAAGTAAAATACTATCTTACACCACAGTAAAATACTCTTACACCAGTGAGAATGGCTGTTATTACAAAGTCAAAAAGGCCAGGCACGGTGGCTCATGCCTGTAATCCTGGCTCTTTGGGAGTCCGAGGCCAGAGGATTACCTAAGGTCAGGAGTTTGAGACCAGCCTGACCAACATGGTGAAACTCTGTCTCTACTAAAAATACAAAAACTAGCTGGGTGTGGTGGCGGGTGCCTGTAATCCCAGCTACTCTGGAGGCTAAGGTAGGAGAATTGTTTGAATCCAGGAGGTGGGGGTTGCAGTGAACTGAGATGGTGCGACTGCACTCCAGCCTGGGAGACAGATTGAGACTCCAACTCAAAAAAAAAAAAAAGTAAAAAAAAACAGATATTGGTGAGTATGTAGAGAAAAAAAAAACACTGTTGGTCGGAATGTAAACTATAGAAAGTAGTATGGAGATTTCTCAAAGAATTAAAAATAGATCTACCATTTGATCCAACAATGCCCCTACTAGATATCTATCCAAAGGAAAAGAAGTCATTATATAAAAGATTCCTGCATCCATATGTTTATCACAGCACCATTCACAGTAGCAAAGAAATAGAATCCACCTTGTCCAACAAGGATGATTAAAAAAAGAAAATGTGGTATATTCATACATACATGTATGCATACACACAGTTACATATACATATATATGTATGTATATATGCACACACCATGGAATATTATCCAGCAATAATACAGAGTGAAATCATGTCTTCTGCAGCAACATGGATGGAACTGGAGGCCATTATCTTAAGTGAAATAACTCAGAAACAGAAAGTCAAATACCACATGTTCTCTCACTTATGATTGGGAGCTACATAATGTATACACATTGACATAGAGTGTGGGAGTAATAGACATTGGAAACTTGAAAGGGTAGGAGAGTGGGAGGGGGTTGAGGTATGAGAAATTACTTAATGGGTACAATGTACATTATTTGAGTGATGGCTACACAAAAAGCCCAGACTTAACTGCTACACATTATAATGTAATAAAACTGCGCTTGTACCCCCTAAATCTGGAAGAAAAAAGTGAAAAGTTGTTGTGTTTTAAACAAGTAAATAACTTGATTATAACTACACAAACCTAACAAATATTTACCACAAATTTTATGTCCAAGTGGCTCTTATTAATGATCTATCAAGGGAGAATTCTGTAATGGAGAATTTCAAAGCCATTGTCTAATTTACTTCTGACTTGCAAGGAGGTTACTTTCCAACTTGCTCTTGACACTACTTAGTGGATTCCAATTCTAACAGATATGATAACTACCATGGTAGCAGGTTTAGAAACCTGTGTGCACAGAGCATGTTCTTATACACTTCCCAACCTATTTCCCTGTCTATTACAACAACATGCTACTCACTGAAAATTTCCACAGGCCCCCAATGTCATTGCTCTTCTCAAAGCAGGTGGGTTCCAGCCCCTCTTCCAGACAGCTCCTGATGGAGGCCAAGCCACTCACACCAGCTCCAATGATGGCCACTTTCTTCCCCATGGTCACCTGTGCAAAGGCCCAGAGAACATTTCCAGTAACAACATTGCTGAAAATGTATTTACTTATTTATCTATTTATTTTGATTTCACTCTTTGGCTTAATAAAAACTTACTTTTGAAGAAACACTGGCTGAGTATGGTAGCTCGTGCCTGTAATCCCAGCACTTTGGGAGGCTGAGGTGGGAGGATCACTTGAGCCCAGGAGTTTGAGTCCAGCCTGGGTAACAGAGTGAGACCCTGTCTCTACAAAACAAACCAAAAAAAAAAAAAAAATCAGCTGGATGTGGTGGCGCGTGCCTGTACTCCCAGCTACTCAGGAGGCTGAGGTGGGAGAGTTCAGGAGTTCCAGGCTGCAGTGAGCCATGATTGTACCACTGCACCCCAGCGTGGGTGACAGAGTAAGACCTTGTCTCTAGAAAACAAATTCCTTTTAGTGATCTAACTACATTTTCATTTCTCTCTAATTTCTAAAGAGAAAATTTTCTTCTGAAAAAAAAAAAATAATAAACACTTTGTTTTTAGTCATCAACTCTCCAAAAGTAAGAGACTGATGACCCAGCATACATATTTGTCTTTTTTGCTTTTGGACTTTGTAATTTACTGTCTGCCAAAAAGGGTAAGCAGAAGAAATAAAAGATTCACAACTAAAACACATGTAGATATATCCACCTACCCACCCACATACATATGCCTGTATATGGGAATGAAGAAACATATGTATATGTATACACACACACAATCTGTATCCTCTTTCTACTTTGATACAGATAATGAGGAACAAAGTCTGAAGATGTCTGTATTTCAGTGTGCCAGGTAGTCACCCCTTCTCCCCACCAACAATGTTCTTCACCTTCTCAATTAAAAAGACAAGTAAATGGTGCATACCTATAGTCCCAGCTACTCTGGGACTGTATATTCCTGTTGAGCAGGGATACCGCTTGAGCCCAAGAGTTTGAGGCTGCAGTGACCTATGGTTGCAGCACTGCACTCTAGCCTAGGTGACAGAGTGAGACCTTCTCTCAGGGAGGAGGAGGGGGGGATATAAAAGTCATGTTCTTACCTACAGTTTTTTCCCACTATCTTCAACCTCCATTCTCCTCTAAGAAAAGTACATTTCGTAACTTTTTTTTTTTCTGTTCCTGACACTGTCTTTAGGCTCTACCACTACTTCTTTCACTATTTTTTTTTTCTTTTTAGACAAAATCACATAGCTATGCAGGGAAAGAGACTTGGATGATAAAAATCATGATCCGTGATTTCTAGAAACAAACTGCCTGAATTATATCATTCTCATTCTAGCCATATTTGGTATAAAACTACAGCATGCTCCTTCTTCATTTACCCATCCCACCCTCAACCCTTTACCATATTACCCTTTTTTTTCTTTTCTTTTCTTTTTTGTTTTCTTTGAAACGGAGTTTCGCTCTTGTCCAGGTTGGAGTGCAATGGCGCAGTCTCAGCTCATTGCAGTCTCTGCCTCCTGGGTTCAAGTGATTCTCCTGCCTCAGCCTCCCAAGTAGCTGGGATTATAGGCATGCACCACTATGCCTGGCTAATTTTTGTATTTTTAGTAGAGATTGGGTTTCACCATATTGGCCAGGCTGGTCTCAAACTCCTGACCTCAGATGATCCACCCGCCTTGGCCTCCTACCTTTTTAATTTTTCTACTTGTTCTTTGTCTTCTCTTCTTCTGTATGTCTATGTCCTGTCCAACTGTCTGGGCAGTTTGAAAGAGAAAATGTTCTAGTGAGCCCAGATATTAGGAAGATTGTTGGAAAATGGGAGGAGCTGCTCTTAAAGAGATAGTCATTTCTTGGTCCTTGAATGGGTGAGCACACACCAGCTCTGTGATGGGTGGGACTCTAGGCCAGTCTCCCATGGCCACCCAGTTTCTGCTTTTCCTTTGATTATAGTAAACACAAGCTCCTGGTTATACTCTTGGACCCTTGGCCTGGGAGTCAAGCAGTTTCTCCCAGGTGACTTTGCAGTTCTCTACTCCATTTCATTATGTGTTATTTCAAAGCTTACCTTGTTTTCCTTATTCCTAGTTCTTTTGTGGGTACCTCATAGTAGTCCTCCAAATACTGTAGAAACTTAGCTACTTAATTAAGATAGCCCAGTAAGGAGGATGACTTTGCTCTCTTTTCATGTCCTGTCTTGGAATTTTGGGGTCAAAGGCCTGTATTTCTCAAACTTGTATTTACTTGTTTCTGAGTACAGTGTGTGGTCACAGAAAAGATCAAAATTCCACAAATTGATCTATTAGTACCAGGAACCAGGTAAAATTAGTACTGGGTAAAATTATGTTGGCAGTAAGACAAAATAAACTGCACTTAACTCCCAGTCATGAAATATAGTAAAATTTCAAAAAACAGTTTTCCTATCAACTATATTTCGATGTCACTTAGAATTATAACATCTCACTCATTTTATCTAGTTAACCCCTTCATTAAGCAAGCGATACTTAGCATAAACTGGTATATGTCTAATTTTGAGGAATTACCCTTCATGCCTTTTGAAGACAGTAATCTTCATCTCTGAATTGTATAGCTCTGTGGCCTTGGGCAAGTCACTTAACCTTTCCAATTCTTGGTTTACTCATTAATAAAATAGGGATAAATATACTATTACTATCTGTCTGGCTTTTTTTTTTAAAAAACAAGAATTAGAGGATTAAAGGGCATGTACACATAAATATGTTTATACATATGTACATATAAAATGTGACATGTAGTTAAAAATGAGCAAATTGACTTGTAGATAAAAATTAAAAACAAGCCATAGGTCTATGAAGTTTTCTAGGACTGCAATTCAGATGACATGATTTTCTCTGCTCTCATTTTACATAGAACTCCTTTTCAGTTTTTAATGCTACACAAATAGCATCAAAATAATGCAAAGAAAAGATTGTGAATACTTTAGGAAGCAGTACGATTCCTACAGCCTTATTCATTTAAAGACAGGCAGAACACACCCAATTCCACCTTGGCTTCCGATGTTTCATCTCTCTAGGAGGTGAAAAGGCCACCTATTCTTTGCTGTCCTTCACAAGAATATATCTATAGTAGACACATTTATTAGTCCTGTCTCTCTTTAGCCTATCCTTTGCTTGCCACAGCTTTCCGCAGAGCCCCTTTTTATTATTATTATTTTTTTTAGAGAGAGAGTCCCGTTCTGTCACCCAGGCTGGAGTACAGTGGCGATATCTCAGCTCACTGCAACCTCTGTCCCCCGGGTTCAAGCGATTCTTCTGTCTCAGACTCCCGAGTAGCTGGGATTACAGGCGCCTGCCACTGCACCCAGCTAATTTTTTGTATTTTTAGTAGAGACGGGGTTTCACCATCTTGGCCAGGCTGGTCTTGAACTCCTGGCCTCGTGATCCACTCGCCTCGGCCTCCCAAAGTGCTGGGATTACAGACGTGAGCCACCATGCCCAGCCTGGAGCCCTTTTTAAATCTTCAGAATCTCAGATGCCCAGGCTCTGGTTGGGGGAGTGGACATTCTCTATTGTCCCCTCTGAATCACAAAACTGCTAAGAAGAAACTTTCATCCCTGGATGGTTACTAGATTATTGTTGCAGTTGGAGGATATGAGTGGAAGACTTCACATTTTGCTGTCTTGCTCTACATTTTCTTTATATTTTAAAGAAATTTTTGTTTTATTCTAATTGACTTACTGGAGGCAAGACATGTATGTCTTGTGACACATGTTGTCATGTCTGATGATGCATAATGGTTGAAAGATTTCTATAAAATGACAGTGGCTTTTGGAGACCCAGACTTGATCATCAAAGCTATGATGGAACATTCCAAAGATGTGGATTCTTTAGGGTCCATATTCTGAAGCTAATATCTCGTAAAGAGTCGAGTGAACAACAATTAGTGCAGGCAGTGCTAAATGAAGCTGACAGTCTGTTGCACCTTCTGCTACAAGTTCAAAAAGTGTCTCAAACTTTTTTAGTTTCACAGCCAGAGGAATTCTGTGTTTATTTCCAAAGATATATATTTTTTTCTATGTTTTTAGCTATCTTTGTCAGGTATGTGTGGGCTCTAAGTCAGTGATGTTAAATTATGTAAAATGTTTTCTTTAATGGGCTTGTCAATTGTTAACTTCAATAATGATGATGGTGATGATGAAAATAAAGTACTTTCAGTTTTTCTTGAGATAAAAAATATATGCTGTTTGATCAGGTGATTTTACTCTTGGGAATACATTTTATAAAAATACAAATATAAGCATGCTTGAACAAATTGTATAAAAAAGTTTATTTCAGTTTTGTTCAAAGTATCAAAAATGAGACAGAATGAATGCTTTTTGTTAGAGAAATGAATAAATCATTCTGTGTAAATTAGAGCTAACAGATAGCTTGGAGAAATACCCCATTAAAGTACTGGAAAGGAAAAAAGCAACATGCAAAAAAGTGCTTATAATGTGATCCTTTTTTCAAAAATGAATGTTGATTTTTAAAAATTCTGTATAAATGTGAACACAAACACACATAGACATATGATCTGTAATGGATTTTGATCAGGGAGAAAAATATGAATGTATATATAAGCAGTTGTTAGTATGCCTTACCTTTGGGGGTTGTCATATGTGAGTAGATGAAAGAGCTTAGACTAAGTAAATAGGAAAACTAAACTAAAAAAATTGTAATGGGAAAAAAATAAAACCAAAACATTTTAGAACTTAGGTAATAAAAGACTGTCTATTTAATCCTGGAACTAACAAGCAAGTGCAAACAGTGTTTCTCTGTGACCACTGTGGTTTTTCACATTTGGTTGCCCTGTTGAGAAACACCAAGTTCAAGTCAGGTCCAATGATAGGTCCAGAGTGGTCACCCCACTTGTTCCTTTACAAAGGGGCAAGGTCTCTGCTCCTCACATTGCCACTATTGCCCCAGGGGCAGGAAAACCAAGAGAGCCATGATTAAGGAAAATAAATGAAGGAGAGCTTATCTTACAACTCTGAGTTCCCATCTGAGAGCCTTCCGTGGCAGCTGCTGATGTTATAAATAACCCTAAGTTACCAGGAAAATGGCAGCCATTACCAGAGCCTTCCAGAGCAGGAGCCTTATGGAATAAGAAAGATCACTTTTAAGGCTCATTAGAGGAAGAACCCTTGTGTTGGTTGCTTTGGTAATTGTGAGCGAGTAGAGGTGAGGGGACAAGATAGCCTTTTAGGCTCCATTCCATTTCTCGTATTCTATCAGCTGGAACTGGGTTGCTGTATAAGGGCCAAAAAGACTTTCCAGGCTAGTTTTGGACCCATGACAAACAAGGACAGTAGTCTGAGTTTCACACCAGAGAATCTGACCATTTCATTCGTAGAGCCCACATACCGCACCTGAGAGTGATGGGCCAGCCAGGAACACACATGAAGGCCAAAGAAGAAGCAAAACAGAAACTCTATTGGCTGATGTTAGCCCGATACTCATGTCTGCATTGTAAAACAATAATTTTCAAAATGTACTTTCCACTTAGAATCATATAATTTTAGAACTTGAAAGAACTTTAAGGATTAAATTTATGAATGATCTCACTATGACATTTTGGGCCAGGCAATTTTTCTTTTTCTTTCTTTATTTTTTGAGTTGGAGTCTTGTTCTGTCACCCAGCCTGGAATGCTGTGGTGTGATCATGGCTCACTGCACCCTCCCGACTCTCCCGACTTCAGAATACCATCAAGAGGAGGATACCCATCATTTATTGGCCCATAAGTAATATAGAAGCCACTGAGACAGTATAATGAAAAAATGAGGAATGAGGGTAGTAGTTTGAGTTTCACACCACAGAATCTGACCATTTCATTCTTAGAGTCCACATACTGCACCTGAGAGTGATGGACCACCCAGGAACACACAGGAAGGCAAAAGAGGCAGCAAAACAGGCACCCTATGGCTGATGTTAGTGTGATATTCATGTCTGCCTTAGAGTTTATGAAAATGTTACATATTACAATAAAAAAATTACAGTGATGAGTAGTATAGCTTTCATAGATAGATTAATCAAGTTAATTTGAAGATTAGCATGTATTTGTTTTTTATTAACCAGGTATATTTCCTTTATTAAAATATGATAGAATTACTTCACTAAGATCCTACATAATTTAGTACATTCAGTAACACTTTATAACAAAAGATTATCTTCGAAACAGTGGACTCTTACCCAAGAATTACAAGCACTGCACAAATTACTTTAATCGCTTTTAGAAACCTTCTCTTGCAGGAAAGTTGTAGGAGCCTACATTTATGAGGTCAGCCAACAGCAGCCGACTGAATGTTTCCTAATGAATCTCTACTTCCAAATTTTTCTCAAGGGCTCTCCTTTGGTAGTTTCTTATAAGCTTTTAATTAAAATGATAATTAATTTATTCTTTTTTTGAAAGAAAATGAGCATTTCTTTTTTATATATGATATGTTCAGGTAAATAATCAAACCTTTTGAAGAATCACACACACATTTTCTTGAACATAGTAGCTTTGCAGAATGCTGACATCACTCACAGTCCTGCAGGCGACTTCCTATTCTCCCTCACAGAACATGTAACTAAGGATGAAACACCGGACTTGGGCCATGCGATCATATGGGACCAAATGGCTCAACAGGTTCATCTTTATCAGGGTTTCCCGTAAAGTACCAGGGAACCAATACAGTACCCGAGAACAAAAAGAAGTCCTGTTAATATGAATAGGCAGCTCGGAATTAGTAACTTGCCTTGAATTATATCCTCCCTCCTAAGAGTCATTAATGGAGGGGACAGAAGATGCTGAGTCTTGACTGCCCACATTAGGCATTTGCTTCACAAGCATCCCCTGCACTGAGGTATAACTGCTTATCTCCTCTCTCTTTCCTTGGCTAGTTCTGTTTCCTGTAAGCTACTTGGACTTCTGTTTATTATGATATATTTTTGTTTCATTGCCCAGACGTAAATGAGTGCCTTCCCACTAGGTTTCAGGAGTCCAACATCTTCTTGAAGAGTTGTCACTCTATGTTCTGTTGTTGCAAAATGGGGAATAACAGCAATGGAGATTCAGGCATACCAAACCCACTGTGGACTGGTACTGACAATACATCACAAACAAGGGCCTGGAATTGTCTCAGTCTACAAATGTTCACAAGGTTTTGACTCTGATCACAACCAATCAAATCTAACTCCTTATTGATGCCAAGGTGCTTTCTCCATTACCATATTCAGTATGAGCCACTATTAAACCACTTGGCAAAGCCTTCAAAAACTCAATGATGTGTGGCCAAGCAGTATGTCTCATGCTGCTGAAGTGCCCAGCAACCTATTCATAAACTTGATGGACGTACTCTTGCTCTAGTTATCAGGTTTCTTTGTCACTTTCTGGAAATGAGGGAGGAGTCTCTTTCCTCTGGCTATCATAAGCCAAAGGGTAACCCATGGGTCCGAAGGTATCTAGATTCTCCTGTCATCACCAGCCAACTCCAACAAGGCAACATAACTGGCACTGTGATACCATCTGCGTACTTAAAATCCATGACAGTCATGCCCAGCTTAATATTGATTTATGGTCAGTTGTTCAGGTTTATGTTTAATGTTACCCTCCCTCAGCTATTTTTCCAAAAAGCTATCACAAACATCAGGAAGACCCCCAGGCAAAGGCTTATCTTTATCTACGTTGTTGTTCTCACAGTGGAACTCATAACCAAAATGCTTTACTCTTCTGTGTTTCAAGCATTTTTGAAAATTTTGATGGTCCATATCTTTTGTTCAATCAACACTTTCCAAAAGAATTTTCTCATCCTCAGAAGAAATTATTTCTTCTACTACTATGAGGCCTGGTAGTAAGGCTTGAGGCCCCAATTCCTTCCATTGTGCTTTTTCCACAAAATTCAAATACAGAATAATCTTTTGTCCTAAATCATCCACTATTTCTTTCCCATTGAGGGTAACATAGGCTCTCTTAGATTCTTCTGTAGTTTTGTATCTTTCAAATGAGAAGGGCTTGTTAGGTGGTATTAAGAGAGCATCCACCAGTCCACATTTCTCTAAAACTGGGAGTAGTTGGTTTCTACTCACACCATTACCTAAACCACCATTGGCAACAACTAGCCTCTCCTCTTCAGCTCAGGCTGGATTCAGATTCTCACCCTGCAAGTGCTTTGTTCTTCGCTACCCTCTCCACTCTAGAGCCAGAAAACTGTCATGGAGACTTGCACAACGCTTCCTTTGAGCTTGGCCATGTTGGAGAAAAGCAGCGTATGTTTGTTTATAGGAGACCTGGAATATTTGTAAGTTAGTTTTGTTGGCTTGACCTATGAGGTGCTGGAAGAGATTCAAATGTTCTTTGATCTTTTCACCAGAGAACAACAACAAAAAACTTGTTCAAGCACATAACTTAGTATTTTCTGTTGTGATGAATATTAAAGTTGTTATATAATCTCTACTTTATAGTAAAATGGTATTTTTCTCCTTTATTCTTAGGAATTACTTCAACTCAAGTCCCTGTTTACTTTGGCATCTGAACTTTCACTTTATCCATTAGCTACAATTCCTTGGTTATCATTATCATTGCATAATTTTTTCTTTCTGAAGATGGATGATAGTTCTTACAGAGTGTAGGAGTCATATCTTACAGTCTAACTTGGATTTTCCTCAGCACTCAGCATGATGCCCTACGCATACATAGTTTATCACAAAATTATTTACTGAATGGTCAGAAGTTTTAAAAATGAGCCTATTTTAGAATAGGAAGCCTAGTACAGAGGAGAAGACTATGGTTTTTAGTAGTTTCTCCACAGTTAAGCCCACTTAAATTCATAAAACATTGACAAATACTGTTTTACTGCTTCTCATTGACCTTTACTGATTGGTAACATTAACCAGTATATCTTTGCTGGGATTATGATGAGATCTGGAAAAAAATGATAACAAAACTATTTTCTTTTCAAGTAGAGACCTCATATTCCTGGTAAATAAATCGACCTTGACAATAAAACACAGGCATTAAACAATGAGATGAATGAATAAGGAGTAGAAAAAATTTATGTGTAATCTTCACAATGAAACTTGAAATTATCAGAAAATAATCTTGTTGGTCCTTTTAGTGGGCACCAAACCAGTGAATTATTCAGAAAATTCATACATGAACAGAACATCCAGTTTAAAACCTATCTAGTGCCAAGGTTGACAACTTCCTCAATACTAAGAGCCAGGAATAAGACTGAGGTATGCTTGTGGGTAACAAGATGGGACTTAATACATGGGCAAGGGATAAGGCAGGAGAGAAAATGAAGACAGAGAAAAGTCAAAGGAGAAAAATTTAGCATCAGGCAGACCTAATTTGAAACTCAACCTCCAGTGAGTATCAGCTGCATGAACTTGAGAAAGTTATCTCCTTTCTTAAATTTGCTTTTTTAAAAAATCTGTAAAATAGGGATACTGTAAAAGGTAGTCACAGGAATAAATTAGCTGATGAATATGAAACAGCAAGTTTCTACTTGACAGAGAGTATTTTTGCACACGGGCTCATTTAGTGGCAAAGCACCATCTCCCTGGAAGAAAGCACAGCTGGTAAGAAAAATATTGGTACAGAAATATACACTTCTGTTTCAGAGAAGCTTTTGTAGGTTAAAGCGGTACGTTTTGCAGCTTTTAGCAGAGGTAAGCATAGCGGCTCCAGAAAATAAGAGATGAATTACTTAAAGTGGACTTTGTTCAGTCACTTAAACTAAGCTAAACCACATCTGTATTGCCCTGAAACATGCTTGAGAGCAGTGGTTCTTAAATAGTGGACAGCAAGCTAATGTGAATGGATTACAAATCAAAATAAAACAGATTATCAGGCCTCATCCTGAGCCTACTGGGTCAAAAATGAAGGGTGAAGCCTAGAAAGGAGTCACTTCCCCTGAAACACTCTCCCCACCTACCACCACTCAAAGAAAGCAACAAACTTCCCTCACTGTGAGAATTGCTGAGTTTACAAATGAAGAGAGCCCAGTGTGCAAACTAGACCAAATTATACCAGATTTGGTACCCTTGATCACATGGGCTAGGGGTTTAGACTACACTGGTCAATTCCTCAACAAAGAGTAACTGGACATTTATATCAGCGTCCTGCTTCACGTTTTTTAGGCCAATGCTACTTATATTTATCTTAACTTAGCTATAGTGAAGGCCATCTGGTTTTTATCCCAGAGCGTGTGTTTGAGATACTCTTAAAAACTTGTGTGACTTGCATGAAGTTTAGAATTTGAAAGTTGCTTCTGCCACCTACTGGATGTTTGACCTTAGGTAAATTATTTAATCTTTCTGAGCTTCAATTTTCTCTTTCATAAAATGAAGATATTAATATGATTGTGTTGTAGTAGTAAATTCCTACATTAAATGAATCCTTTCTATTACACTCAGGATCCAGAAATCTCAAATAGACAAAACTCAGGGAAACAACATTTATATAATGCTGATTAACAAAGCCTGTTTCCATCTAGAAATGCAATAATCTATAAAACCACTTTTACAGAACTTGTCATAAAATAGGTTCTCAGAAATGCCAGTTTTTTTCTTTCTCTCTCCCTAACTTATGGCCACTTTTTATGTACTTACCTTGCTTGTTATTTCGCATTGCATTATTATGATCTCTTGTATTATTACTTAATTTTCTATGTGTTCCTTGTTTTTCCAATTGCCTTTTAAACTCTTTGGAGAAAGCAAATACATCCTACATTCATGGTACTATTCCTAATGCCAAGCATGGAGCATTCCTAGTGCCAATCAGATAAAAGTGCTCAATAAAAATTTCAATTGATTGAGGGTGGAAATACTAAAAGATTGATGAAGAGAAGAGATGGGAGTTTATGGTGGGCAGAGTTAATGAAATATAGAGTAGCACTAATGCTAGGGATGTTTAGTCTCCCTCACAGTTGGGTTTTGGCTTCTGTGACATCCCATCTTCGTTACTCAAACATCGTTTATATCATAATTTGAATGTATATATATATTTTTGAATGTGTATTTGGAAAGAATTTATATAATGAAAATATTTTTAAGTGATACATATTTGAAGCTAAAAGTAAGCTACACAGATTGGACCTAGGGTGTATAGACTAGTAGATACCTCTCAATATCCCCCAGCAATTGAGTGCCATAAAAGTGTATAAGGGAGCTGAATCAAATACCTTGTTTCAGAAATAGAGGGAGACCATGACTCTGATAAAATTTGTGTATGAAATTGGATTGTAAAGAATAAGTAGACTTATGGCTAAGAATTTTAATTTTTGAAATGTCTTTTTGTTTTAGTCAGACTACCACAACAGATAGCTGAAAAGAAAAAAAAAAAGTATCAGGTTAGTATACATAATGCTTGGTTGGTATTTCTATTTTCTGGCCTTCTCTGGTTCTCACATCTCTGGTCCTAACCCATTTCTGGGATATCGAAATAAAACTTCTCTCCAACCACAATTGTTGACTTTCTAACTTATAAGAATAAACGGTAGCCTGCTCCAGATATTCCATTGGGGGCTTAGAGTCTAGAACTGTGCTACCCTTTATTATTTAACAATGTGCCAGTTAAAGATATCACCCCAATGAAAAATAATAATTATAATACATTTCAAATTAGAGATATATTAATGTAGTTGACCGAATACTGGAAGTTAGAGTTGAAAGACCTAACTCTCCCCACTGGCTATTTTGCTAATCATGAACAAGTCACTTGGAATCTCTAGATTCAGGTTCCTCCTCAATTTCAATGTGCCTCAGGCTAATGTTGTAAGAATAAAATAAGATATCACATGTAAGGTATTTAAAATGGAAAGGCACTAGGGGCAGTGCGGTGGTATTAGCCTGAGGAATCTGCATGTGGGGTCCTGGGATAACTGTGAAAGGTGTGGAAGAGCCATTTGAGATATTTATTCTGGGTTTTTAATACTCTTTGATAGGGCTGCAGCCTTGAAAATAAACACAGAATATGTCCATGTTGAAGAGAAATGAATAGAAAGAACTTTCAGGATGAAAAAATCAATAAAAAATGTAAACATCTAAGGGATATTGACATTGACCTCAGAAAGCATGCCAGATTTTTCATAGGTTAGTGATACAAAGATCTGCAATAATGTATAATTACTATTTAAAAATGAATATAATTTTTGGTTGTGAAGATTTTTGCATTACAAATACATATAAGAGATTGATAAAACACCACACATGTAATCTAAAAACTCCTCCACGGTTGCAGCTAAACTTCTGATTTTAAAATTTTCTAACATAATGGTTCAGTTAAATTATTTCATGTCTACATCCTTAAGCTGCTGTCTATACTGCAGATAAAATGTGATTCATATGTGATCACTACTGAGAAAAATTGAGTACAAGGAACTGTTGAATATAAGAATGAATTATTTTTATAAGTTTTAAGAAAAGTTAGGAACTGGATAAAGAGTTGAAAAAGGAAGGGCCTTAAAGAATATGCTAGGAAGGCCTTGAATCTTCATCCAAGCTTCGCACAGTTGATACTTAGTCTAATAGGCTTGGACCTTGGAACTGAAAATGATTCTTCTAGGGCAGCCACCAAGTAGACATCTGTTTCAAGTGCATATGATGGATAACTTATGCCCCTCCCCCGATCCCCCGCTGCCTCACATTGCTCAACTCCTTAAGATACGCCTTGGTTTTTTAATTTCACTGGTAACTTTTGTAAGAACTTCTGATAGCCTCTTAGGAAAGAAGAAACCTACATATTTTAATAAAGCTTGATGGGATATAATTTTATACTAAAATTTTATAAAGCAAAATTAATAAATACAAGTGTATTAGCCTGTTTTCATGTTGCTGATAAAGACATACCTGAGACTGGGCAATTTACAAAAGAAAGACGTTTAATAGACTTCCACGTGGCTGAGGAAGCCTCCTAATCATGGCACTAGGCAAAGAGAGAGCTTGTGCAGGGTAACTTCCCCTTAGAGAACCATCAGATCTCATGGGATTTATTCACTATAGTGAGGACAGCATGGGAAAGACCTGCCCCCCATGATTCAATTACCTCCTACTGGGTCACTCCCACAACACATGGGAATTCAAGTTGAGATCCGGGTGGCGACACAGCAAAACCATATCATTCAGACTTTGAGTTAAAATAACAACATTTTATGTAATTTTTATGCTTGACTACGTATCAGAAAGAATTATCTTGCTAGCTTCCCCTTTCTCCCCATTTCCTGCTGCCTCTGCCATATCCATTCCCAATATAAATAGAACACATGAATTTTGTAATCAAATAGATCTCCAGTCTGATAGAATAGGTAGTAAGAAAGGGAGTAGAGGCAAATATGGGTGGGCTGGGTTCAAAGAAAGAGGCATGGTGGAGTTGAGGAATTTCCTGGATGATGGCTTCTATTTTTGTCTATAATGTAGGGAGCAAAGTCATCTGTTGAGAATGAGTGAGTAAGTGGTCAAGTAGTAGATTTCAGGAGTGTTAAATAAAGGCAGGAACTACCTATAAGGCTTGCCTGGGGTATCAAAGTCTGGTTGCGGTTGAGGAACACAGATTTCTAATAGACCACAACTTCTTCATGGGCAATAGCAGCATTCTACATGCACATGTAACGTATCTCGGGGAGCAGTGTAATCTAGGAGCAGAGAAGAAAGTAAAATAGGTGAATTCGTCTAAGGTTACGGTTTTCCTAGATAGGTTCAAAGGAAGGGGGATGGTGGGGTAGCAGCTTTTGCTCTGAGGGTGGCAGCTGAAGTGAAAGACAAGAGTCCTAAGCTGTGAAAAGAAGGCAATGAAGATTTGAGAACAGGGTTTAAGGGTCTGAATCTTCCCAGTAAAGTGAAAGATGAGATATGATAGGAATGAAGGTGTCATGAGCTGACCTGTGCTCCCCACCAAACTCCCATGTTGAAGTCCTAACCCCTAGTACAGCAGAAGATGACTGCGTTTGGAGATAGGGTCTTTAAAGGGGTAACTATGATTAAATGAGTTCATTAGGGTGGGTTCTAATTTGGACTGACTAGTATCTTAATAAGAAGAGGAAATTAAGACACAGAGGAAAGATCGTGAGAGGACACAGAGAGGATGGCCAGCTATAAGCCAAGGAGAGAGGTCTTAGAAGAAACCAGATCTGGGGCCAGGCATGGTGGCTCACACCTGTAATCCCAGCACTTTGGGAGGCTGAGGCAGGCGGATAACCTGAGGTCAGGAGTTTGAGACTAGCCTGGCCAACATGGTGAAATCTGTCTCTACTAAAAATATAAAAAAATTATCAGGACATGGTGGTGGGCACCTGTAATCCCAGCTACTTGGGAGGCTGAAGCAGGAGAATTGCTTGAACCCAGAAGACTGAGGTTGCAGTGAACTGACAGGGTGCCAATGCACTCCAGCCTGGTTGACAGAGTAAGACTGTGTCTCAAAAAAAAAAAAAAAAAAAAAAAGGAAGAAGAAACCAGATCTACCAGCAAAATTAATCTTAGATGTTTAGCCTTCAGAATTGTAAGAAAATGAATTTCTGTTGATTAAGCAGGATTACTTCAATTTAAGATATCAGTAGTGAAGTAATTCTGCATGATTCAGGGTGTGGCTATGGGAGTGGAGGTTGAAATGGTAAGGATGTGAACATCACTAGATGCAAAGACAGTAAAGCATGCAATATAAAGACATAATTTAAAACCAATTTTACAGTGTTATAAAAAACAAATTTAACAGTTTTGGTGGCAATTGTGAGGTCAGTTTACAATGTACTCTGTACGTATCTTTTAGAACAAAAACTATCACGTGAAATAGTAAATGTGAAAGTGCCTTTTAATTTTAAGCCATAAAATAAAGGCTCTGAAGCCTGAGGTGCATAAATATAGGCCTATATAAGCCTATTAAGAAAAAAAAATCTGAAACATCTGATTTATATGCCCTACAAAACACTATCTTCCTGTGACTTTTCCTTCCTTACATTTTGATGTAGCAATTAAATGCTATAGCAGTTAAATTATAGGATGCATATAGAATGCTTAGCTCTTTGGAAGAGCTCAATGAAAGTTAACTACTATATACAAATTAGACATAGAAACCTACCATATCTGGGGAAGGGAATGGGGAAACTTTGGAGCTACAGAACTGGGCAGGTGTCTGGTACTTTCTAATTGTGGCTAAATAAATTAAAACATTGCAAAGAATTTTTAGAAGTCAATGCTTTGACAGAATAATATTTTTAAAAAATATTTCTTCATTTGGTAAAGAGTTAATCCATGTTTGAAATTCCTCTAAGTTCCTCTGAATGTGTAGGTTCTATTTACTGGAAACTCTTCTAGAATAATTAGAGAATATTTCATGGTCAAGGTTACTCTATAAATTGTTTTAGTAAATATATCTGTAAAGTGATGGACATTTTATTATCAAGAAATGAATTAAAATACTCATGATTTATGCCATTAATTTGTGTGGATGCCAGGCCCTATTGATTTATATCTTCTGTATCTTGTTGAAGTACACTGTGAAACCCCTTCCCTAGTTCATTTACCGCAATGAACTTCTTGTTCATTTAAAGCCACTGCCAGCCCAGACAACTTCTATTGCTTAGAATTTTTCTTCCAGTCACCCATTACCCTCTATTAAAAAGGCTTTTTCCCTCTCTTTTTAGAAAACTACTCTTGACTACAGTTATAACTCCCTGATGGGAGGCCTTCCTCTATAACTGATGTCATGAAGGAAGATTTTACCTTAAGACATTTTTCATATACATAAATGTTAAAAAAAAAAAAAAAGAATAAAAGGAAGGGAAAAAAGGCAGTAACAGAAATCAAGTTGTAAATAAATGGCACACCTAAATATCAGGAATTAAATTCTCTGACATTGTGGAATAACTTAGTAACTCTTGACCTTGTAAATATATTTCTAAGCAGCAATTCAGTTCAAACCAATATATTAATATTATAGGACTGTGGTTTCCACATTCTTTAAGAACTTCCAAAAGGAATCCCTCCCTCCCTCCCTCCCTTCCTTCCTTCCTTCCTACCTTCCTTTCTTCTTTCCTTTCCTTCCTTCTTTTTTCTTTTTGTTTTCTTTTTCTTTTTTTAAACAAGGTTTTACCCTGTTGCCCAGGCTGGAGTACAGTGGTGAAATCAAGGCTCACTGCAGTCTCAACCACCATGGCCTCAGGTGATCTTCCCACCTCAGCTTCCTGAGTAGCTGGGAGCACAAGCCCATGGCACCATGCCTGGCTAATTTTTGTGTTTTTTGTAAAGATAGAGTTTCACCATGTTTCCCAGGTTGGTCTTGAACTGGGCTCAAGCGATCCACCTGCCTCAGCCTCCCAAAATGCTAGGATTATAAGTGTGAGCCACAGTGCCTGGCCTGAAAGGAATATTTCTTACCATTCTTCTTCCAAAGTGTAGTTTCATAGTTTGACTAGGTTGATTTCAATGTCACTGTAAGGTGGTAGAGGAAGAGGTGCAGAGAAGGTCCCATTTGTAAACCAAAAAGTATCTGAGACAGGACTCAATTTAGAATCTTATTTTGCCAAGATTAAGGACCACAGTCAATGATATAGCTTCAGGAGGTCCTGAGAACATGTGTCCAAGGTGATTGGGTTACAGGTTTGTTTTATACATTTCAGGGAGACAGGAATTACAGGCAAAGACATAAATCAAAACATGTAAGGTATACATTGGTTTGGCCTGAAAAGGTGGGACATCTTAAATGGGTGGGAGGGGGTGCTTCCAGGTCATGGATTCAGAGCTTTCCTGGTTGGCGATTGGGTGGAAGAGTTAAGCTCTGCCTGAAGACTTGAACCCAACATAGAGAAATGCTTGAGTTTAGATAAAGGGTCTGTGGTAACCAAGGTTCTTGTCATACAGATGAAGCCCCCAAGTAGCAGGCTTCAGAGAGAATAGATGGCGAATGTCTCTTATCAGAACTTAAAAGGTGTCAGACTCTAAAAAAAAAAGGACCTAGTAAGGGAAAGAGAGTCTCTACAGAATGCAAGTCTTCCCCACAAGAGACAGATTTCAGGACCATTTCAGAATTTGTCAAAGAAATATATTTTGGGATAAACTACTTTGTTTTCCTTCAGACCCTGTTATCTGTCATGTGATGCTATACCAGAGTCAGGTTGGAATTGTCTTATTGCTATAGAGTCTGTTTTGTTAGTCTTGAGTTTTCCGTTTCAATGTTAAATTCTACTTCGTTGCATCTAAACTCCAAAGAGTGGAGTGAACAATGAGGCATGTCTGACCTTCCACTTTCCATCATGGCTCGAACAAGTTTTTCAGGTTTCTTTGGCCAAAAGGGGGTCCATTAAGACAGTTGGGGGACTTGGAATTCTATTTTTTGTTTACACATTGAGGAGGAATCAGCAGAGTCTAGTGAAAACAGAACATTACAACAAAATTGCTAATTTTATCACAACTCTCCAATGAGAACATTGGTAATTTAACTATTTGAGGACTGAAATTTTACAACTTATTCTATCCTGACAGGGGTTGGAGGACAGAGTGGGATATTGATTTTTGTGATAGATATAATATTGTATTTTGAAATGTTCAATATGCCATGGAAATGCAAAGTCCCACCTGTCATTCCCATTGTCACAGTGTTGATAGAAGCCCTTAGACAACCTTGCTTTCAATATCATAGTGGCAGTGTAGCTGGCTTTCCTGACTACACCCTCCCTTCTTCTGCTGGCAACCTGCAGCAGATAGCCATCAAACCAATTTTTCCTGATAGCCTACTTTTATTAAGTCAAGATACTCCTCCAAATCACTACTTCACACTCAACATATTTAACATAAATTCTCGGGCATAACATGCTTTTCAAATTTTGAAAATGTTTATATAGTTCCAGTGTTTTGTGCAACATGCTGAAGATTCAGTGACAAATATGACATAGCTCTTATTACAAAAGAGCTTGTAGATTAATGATGAAAAACCAGATGACTTCTTATTTCCTTTTCAATGACAGTGACTTGTTTAAAAGCATTTATTGAATCAGCATATACTTGAGTGCCAAATGACAGGCATTGTTCTTGAATTTAGGATTACAGTGATGGACAAAATTGTGCTCACTTCATAGTGCTCACATTCTGGCTTGGATTACTCATAAAACTAACACATGCTTATAATGTAATAAAAAGCAAAAAGTCAAAATAAATATTATATCCTATACCCTTCATTTTTATGCCCCAAAGGCAATCACTATTAATGGCTTTTGTGTACATTTCCAAAATTTTCTGTCTATGCCAATATATATGTTTATTTTTTAAGCAAAGGGCTCAAATTCTAACTCTACTTAATTTATTTAATCGAACCATATCTTAATATCTCTGAAATAGGGACATGTCTTATAATCAATGTTGTATTATAGTTTTTTTTTTTTATTATACTTTAAGTTCTAGGGTACATGTGCATAACGTGCAGGTTTGTTACATATGTATACTTGTGCAATGTTGGTGTGCTGCACCCATCAATTCGTCAGCACCCATCAATTCATCATTTATATCAGGTATAACTCCCCAATGCAATCCCTCTCCCCATGATAAGCCCAGTGTGTGATGTTCCCCTTCCCGAGTCCAAGTGATCAATTGACAGAATGTTTTCTTGTCTTTGTGGTACATAAAATGAGGGTGGGTCTTAATGTTGAGCCAATGAAATGTAGTATTATAATAGTAAAGCACTTGGCTATGAGTACAGAAAACCAACAGCATACCAGTTAGAGATGATTTGGTGTTTTCAGCCTAATTACATTAGGCTGAAAGTAACAGAAATGAAAACCAACAGCTTAAAAAAGGAGTGTAATTTTTCTCACATAACAAGAAATTCTGGAGTTAGGAATGCAGGGCTAACGCATGGCTTTAATGTGCCAATGGGGCTCAATCCTCCTCAGGGTAGTCAGAAGATGTTTCCTTCTCTTCCTGATGGTGCTACTACATCTAGGCAGGAAGAAAAAATGTTATCTACCTTTAACGCATTCAATATATAATGGCAGAGAAGAAACAGGATAAATGCAGGAAAAACTACCATTCAGAAAAGGGGAAGATGGGAAGATGGTGATAACCGGTTCATAGAAATCGTCAAATCCTGCCAGGCAGGGATGGTGACTCTGGGCCCCAGCAGTAGAGTGAACATTTAGTTGGGCAACCTGGCAACTCCTGGTTCTGCTTTCTGGAAGAACCACCCTTGTCTATTGTCCTCTGTGGACCTGAATCTTTCCTTTTCAAGTTGGGGAGTATGACCGACGTACTTCTAGGAGTTTGTTCAGCTATTGGATTTTACTTCTTTTGGTGTGAATTTGGGTTCTCTGAGATTATTTTAGCAATTGCCAACTGTTGTAGGTCAGGTATGGCATTTCTTTGACCAATGTATGGAATCAAAATTTAGAATGCTTGCTGTCTGTTTGCTTCCAGTCATTTCTACACATAAGAAACAGCCAAGAATCTTGTAAAGACACATTCTATACCTGAAAATTCCCATTTACCTACTGACATACTAGTTTTTGCACTAGCTTTTTAGAAGGCTTATTTATGTTGTAAAGAAATTTGAAAAAGTGACAGTACTCTTATTCCCATCTGTCATAGCAGCTTCCTGCTTTTTTTCCTTAAAAGACTGAACTTTATTCTAATGTGTTTATATTAAATATTGGATGCTAAATAATACATCCCTATGCCATAAGATATGATGATAAAGGTATATATGGAAGAGCATTTTAAAACATTTTTAACTTTAAAATATTTAATTGATAAAGATTGCATATATTTGAGATGCACATAATTATGATTTGATATATAGATATGTTGTATAATAATGATCAGAATCAAATTACTTTATGTTTTTGTAGTACAGTAGCACTGGTTTTATCTCCTAATATACTTGGAATGCCTTCTGCTTGATGTATAGGAGCAACTGGTTTTCTTGACTCTATAAAGCTATGAGCTGTGTGCTGTGGCACATAGTATTCTCTCAAAATGGGTGCAACATTATCCTTATATAATAGTCTGATGTGGATTGACATTTTGCCTGAGAAGTTGTTCTCAAGGATACCAAAACCTTTCATTTTGTGATGGCATCGTCTTTAACAAATGGCCTCTGATGCAGAAAGGGAGGAGTGAGAATATCTAGTACTTATCCACTTAGACATAGAAGTGACACTTACCACTCTCACTCACATTTGACTGCCCAGAATGAGTCACTTGGCCAACCTAACTGCAAGGCAGGCCAGTAAATCTCCTCTTCTAATGTATGAGTAAAGAATAAGGAATTGCTAAAGACCTAGCCAATATCTATCACAAATACTATTGTTAAAATAATTTCAATAATTCAACCTACTATAGAATCATCATTTTCAGCACCATAAAAAGAAATGGATCAGAATACCAGCTTGTCAGTCCAGTGGAAGAATTTTGTCATTACGTAGTGGGCTAGAAGTCACACCTGACTAAGGAACAGCATGTTATCCAGAGGTCACAGAATTGAAGCTGAGAACAGTAATTGGATGAGACTGTTACCTTCCTAAGGGAAGGAGTACATTCTGGTGGTATGGAAGAGCTATGTTCTTCATTCTCTTATAAAAATGATTTATTAAAACTATATAATTCTATGTAAATATCCCATTAAAACTTCACAATACGTTTCTCTGGGGGAATAAGCATGCTCTGGGGGAATATTAACTCCATATCATAGAAAAATAAACAAAATGAATTACCTAAGGCTTCCAGCTAGTAAGCAGAGAAGCCAGAACCCAAACCCATGTCTCCTCAATTCAAGTCTAGGTTTTTTCCATTATTTTCTCAAGAGGGAACCATCATAGTACTGGCCTCTGCATCAAGTCAATGTTTCTCATTTATTATGAAAATATTATATTGGGCTACCAGGACACTGCCCTGCCAGAATATCCATTCTCTATCAATGTGCCTTCCTATTCTACTTAAGTCATTATTGCAAGGTGCCACCCCAGGACCATGGACATGCTTCAGTATTTATCAACTTGGCATCAGTGGTTATTTAGATATTGCAAAAAAATAAATTGGAAAGTAAACAAATTGATGCAAGTCTATTAAATTTCTAGTTTTTACTTTGTCAGATGCTTGGAATTTTGACTGTGTCAAAATTGCTTCTAAACAGCAACCCTCTTTAGAATTTAGATATCTTCTTCTTTTAATGGGGAACAGCCTCTGTTCCTCCTGTATCTCACCTATTATGGAGTATCTCATTAGAATCATGCATCTGGAAATGCTTTATATTCTTATTTCCTATTACACTGTCTCTTTCCCTAATGTCTCTTTACCCTAACTAAACTAATGTTGGTTTGTGAACAAATAAATGATTGGTTCCTATACTCAATAAATTATACATTTATGAAGTTTTTCCCCACATGACAAACACAGTGCTAGATGCTGATGATAGGGAAATGTCTAAACCTGATATCAAGGACTGACTTCTGACACACAATACTGACTTCTCTCTGGATCTACCAGGGTCTTAAAAAACACTGATGGCCAGGTGTCAGGCCCAAATATTCTGATATAAATGGTCTGGATTAAAGCCTGTTTATTGATATGTATTTTTAAATCAGTCTAAATGGTTCCAATATGCAAACCAAGTTTATACCCAGGGGGAAAAACAAATCCCTAAAAGGGCAATTTCAGTGATATAGTGATTAAGTATCCTGTTCTGGAGTCCTTGAGTTCAAATATTCTGCACTCCTCTCCTTAAGTTATGTGACATTTACCCAATCTCTCTGAGATTCAGATTGCTTTTCAGCAAAATGGGAGCAGTGATAATACCCAGCTGCTAAGACTGTTGGGAAGAGTAAGTCGGATATCACAAGTAAAGCACTTTGTAGTTTCTGGGATAAAGCAGCCATTAGGCCAAGTGTGCTGTGGAAACATGTGAGTTAGAGAAGGCCTCTCAGAGGCAGGATACCTCCTTCTCTGACAGGGTGCCACCATAATTTTGTGGTACAAAACGGAGGTCAGATATCCTCCTGGAATAGTAAACTCACCAGGGATCACTTGAATCCTCTCCCCTTGCATGGATATCAAAGCCAACAGAGTCTATCAAATTGTTTCAACTACGCAATGGGAACAAAAATATCTTTTTTTTTTCAGTATTATTGTGAGGATGAAATGAAATAGACACACACAGAGTGCTTATCGTGTAGTAAGTCTGCAATAAATGTGTCCCACTTCCCTATATAATGGGCCACAACAATATGCCCAATAAAGCTGAGGCTGTCTCTTCCCTTACACATATCTAGCCACCTGGTATCAGAAAGTCTGCTCATGTGTCTATTTACTCATCCATTTATCCATGTGACGAATATGTATTAAATACTACTATGGCCTATGTGTATACAGGAGTGAATCAAGCAAACACAATTCATGATCTTGTGGAGCTGACATTTTAGCAACAGGGCCAGAGTAGAGGCAACTAATTGCAGATGAATTACCTTTCCATTAATTTATTCTATCATTAATTATCCTAGTTATTGTGGTAAGTGCTACAAAGGTATATGGGGGTCAAAGATGCTTCCTGTGGAAATAACTTCTGAGTTGGCTTTTGAAGGATGGGTAGGAACTGACGGTGTGAGGGAAAAGGAAGAGTGCTTCTGGCCCAGGAAGAACATGAGTGAAGGCCCTAATTCATGGGGAGAATGGGGAATTGAGGAAGCCGGTGTTTCTGGAACACGAAGAGTGAGGAGGAGAGTGTTCCATGAGGCTGGCAAGGGGGGCCAGATCCTACATGGCCTTAAAGGCCATGTTGACTATTTCTCTCTTACTCCAGCAAACAATGGAGAAGCTTTCAAGGATTATTATATTTTTCAAAAATGGGAATAATAGCCATGTGCCAAGAAGAAAGGTATTCATAACCACAAGTATTTCCTAAAGAAGGTGAAATCTATTGAAGGGATACTCTTATGTCTTCAGAGCATATGGAAGACCTGGATATCCAAGTGGGAGGTGAAGCCTCTGGAGAGTTGAGTGTTTTACCAAGTAAAGTGAAAACAACTCAGAGATCCTGAAGAAATCAGGAAAATGTGGGGTGAAGAGAAGATACGGAAAGGAGAAGGAGGAGAGGGAACCAGGAGATGATGAAGATCATGTCTAATAGGATTATCAGACCTTTTAAAGAAATATCAACCTTTGTATAAGGCCTAATATATCAGTTGCTGTCTGGTTGATTGATGGGTATTGGTTGAATTGATTTTCTTTGTTTTGCAGAAATATAGGTATGTTGAATTCCTTTTACTGCTCTAGCAAATTACCACAAACAGGGCCTTAAAACAACATGAATTTATTTCATACAATTCTGGATGTCAGGTGTCCCAAGTGGGTTTCACTGGGCCAAAGTCAAGATGTATGTAGGGCTGGCCGCGGTGGCTTATGCCTGTGATCCCAGCGCTTTGGGAGGCCGAGGAGGGCGGATCACGAGGTCAGGAGATCGAGACCATCCTGGCTAGCACGGTGAAAGCCCATCTCTACTAAAAATACAAAAAAAAATTAGCTGGGCGTGGTGGTGGACGCCTGTAGTCCCAGCCACTCGGAAGGCTGAGGCAGGAGAATGGCGTGAACCCGGGAGGCAGAGCTTGCAGTGAGCCGAGATCACCCCACTGCAGACAAAGCGAGACTCCATCTCAAAAAAAAAAAAAAAAAAAAAAAGATGTATGTAGGACCTTGCTCACTGGAAATTCTATAGAAATCTATTTCCTTGCCTTTTTCAGCTCCTAGACCTGTATTCCTTGCATTTTTTGGCTCATAGACCCTACCTCCACCTTCAGAAAGAAGTGTAGCATCTTCATGAATCCCCTTTCTCACTGACCTCCCATATTCCTCTTATAAAGAATCTATGATTACATTGGGCCCACCTAGATAATCCAAAATAATCTCCCCATCTCAAGATTCTTAATCACATCTGTTAAGTTCCTTTTGCCGCATAAAGCAAAATATCTGCAGATTCCAGGGATTAGTAAGTGGATATTTTGGGGGAGGTCATTATTCAACCTACCTCTTTAGGTATTCTGCTAGTTCATTAGGTGGGAATGAAAATTTGCTCTAATTTTGAAAGGTGAGATCTGGGACACCTGGATATATAAAATAATACAGGCTAAGGTATAAATTAAAATTATGTATTCTTTGTTTCTAGTCATTTTTTATTACTCCACATTTCATAAATATGTTAAAACTTTTACTGAAGTGTGAAGGTAATATGTCTTGTTAACATTTCATTCATTTGGCAAGTATTCATTGAGCATATACAGGTGCCAGGCATTGAGCCCAAGAGCACACAACCAAGTGTAAGACATGATAGTTGCTTTCATGAAACTTCCATTTTATGAGGCAGAAGGAGAAGGAAATAGATAATTTTATTACAGTGTGATTAAAAACGATGAAAGGTATAATCATAGGGTGTTAAGGCAAACTATAGGAGCAACACCCACCCAACTTGATCAAAGAGGGAAAGAAAATGGATCCCAGATACATCCGTCAGGATTCAACTAGAGAAGCAGAACTGGGGATTTGACCATATGAAATTGGGAGCAGGATAAGTAGTCTAGTCTCTGAGGTCTATCATTTTCACATCTGATCCTGGAACTTGAAATATACAGGGCAGGCAGTTGGGAGGGAAGGTGTATGTGAAATGGGAAGAGCAAGGACAAGGTAGAACCCACAAGCTCAAAACTGTGTCCATCTCTTCCTGCTTCCAATATTGATGTTGATGATGTGGGTATTCTGCAGGAGAAGCTGGAATCCTTTGTCAATAAAACTAAACTCACCTGGCCCAGAAGTCAGAGAAGCTGAAGGAGAATGTAGGGAAAGCTGGAATGGCTGCCATACAATACTAGAGAAGTGACCCAGCAAAGAAAGGAAAATGTACTTGAACTGCAAGTTGACACATTACAAATTCAGATGCCACTACATCTGAATCAACAGAGAAAAAGTGCTTTCATCTAATTACAAGTAGTTTACTGTGGCTAGAATGGCTTATGCTCAGGTGGGGATATGGGGATCCAGAGGAGGTAAGGTAGGAGGAGTGAAGGATAAGCCTTAGCCTTAAGTTGAGCAAGACCATTGATGAGGTTTTATAATTCTGATGGCAATGGGAGCACTGACTATGATGGACTGTCCAATCTTTCTTTTAAAAAGCTCAAACCCATTAGCATAAAGTAGTCTTCCCTTGGGTATCAGCTCTTCTCATTCTTCTTTCCTCCTCATAGTTGTACCCACAAACTCCTCCGCTTTCCCCTACACTCTTATTGCTCAATACCTTTACCCGGAATACATTTCCTTCTCCCATTTTTCAAGTTCCACATCTTTTTTGTTAACACTGCCCTAGGCAGTATTTCTCCCAGCAGGATAGAAATGAACACACTATGTGTCACTAGACTGTGCCCATCCTGAGGTCAGAAACCTTGTCTATATCATCCAAATGTCTCCACTGCCTAACACAGTATCTGGCACTTAGAGGTGCTCAGTAGATGCTTATGGACTGAATCAAGTTCCAAGAGCTTCTCATCAAACACTTTGCTTATGTTATTTTCAATTATTAGTGATTTTGATGAAATAGGGCTTCTGATCACTGTCAGAGAGAGACACCAGGTCTCTCAGATTTCTATATTTGAATACAGAATTAAGAAGAAACAGTAAAACCTCCCAGCATTTTTCAGAAAAGCATCTACAAACAGACTCAAGTTGTCAGGAGGGAAAGAAAAATCATTCTTCTTCTAAGGTCAGCTCCAAGACATTGTTGACTTCCCATTGTTTATGAATGATGAATGTCATCATCATTCTCTTCTATAAGGTCTTATCATTCTTGATATCTTTACTGTCTGTGGGACTGTCTATCTGGTCCTTGAGTGAGTTATAATTGTAAAGAGGCTTCAATTTTTTGATGTAGAAGAATTTAAGCAATTTTTGGAAGTTTTGTTTAAGAGTTGCAGAGGTCAGTTTATCGGCTATTTTCTTAAAAATATCGTAGGTTATTTCAGCCAACTCTTTGATTGCAGGGTCTTCATCTCGGAGCAGTCGTTCAATAACTGTAATATCAGAAGAGACTTTAGTTCAAGTTATCTCTTTGAGGCCATGAAACTTTAATTCTAAACAGCCCTGCCACCTTTCACAGAGTGCCCCCTTCTCTCCATCTCTCCTCTTCATTCCCTCTGCATTTTGTAACTTTGACTGATAGCATTCAGGAAGTTTTATCATCTATCCCCACCAGACCCCATTAAAAGAAAAATGGGAATATTCACTAAAAATTACCGAGGACCTTTTATGTGTTGAGCATTTTTCTAGATAGCATAAACAGGTATTCGTATATTGAGGAAGAGGTTCATATTGGTCATAATGAAAAAGTTAAAATCAGTCTAAATGTTCATTAATAGGGAACTGCTTAAAAGTTAGGAATATAAAATGAAATACTACATATGTATTAACATGTTGTAGGCCCCTATTTCTTGGCATAGAAAGATGTTTATATTATACAGCTAAGTGAAAAAAGTTATAAAACAGTTATGATAGTTAAAAATATATAATAGCTTTTATTCTTTAAAAATATCCTGGATAGACAGGGCACGGTGGCTCATGCCTGTAATCCCAGCACTTTGGGAGACTAAGGCAGGCGGATCTTGAGGTCAGGAGATCGAGACCATCCTGGCTAACATGGTGAAACCCTGTCTCTACTAAAAATACAAAAAATTAGCCAGGCGTGGTGGCCCACGCCTGTAGTACCAGTTACTCTGGAGGCTGAGGCAGGAGAATCGCTGGAACCTGGGAGGCGGAGCTTTCAGTGAGCGGAGATGGCGCCACTGCACTCCAGCTGGGCAGCAGAGGGAGACTCCGTCTCAAAAAAAAAAAAAAAAAGAAAAAAGAAAAAAGAAAAAAAAAACCCAGGATAATACATAGACTAAAATGCTAATATCATTATACAAAATGCTAATACCATTATATCCAGATAGTGGACTGTGAGAAATTACTATTTTATTTATTGATAAAAGAAATAGAAACAAAGGGGGGAGATTTAGAAAACGGAGAGATGAGAAGGAGCAGGAGAAAGGGGAGTGAAAGAAGAAAATGTAGGAAAGATGGAAAATTCTAGTGTTTGGCATTTAGCAGGTAGTCAAATATGTATTGAATGAATGAGTGAGTGAGTGCATGAATGAATGGATGAATGAATGAATGGAAGGAAGGTAATGACATATAAATGTAGGTCCGTGAATTATAATAAATGTACCACTCTGGTGGGGGATGTCGATAATGGGGGAGGCTAAGCATAGGTGAGGAGAGAAGGTACTTGGGAAATCTCTGTACCTGCAGCTCAATATTGCTGTGAACCTGAAACTGTTCTAAAAAAAATAGTCTAGTAAGAAAGAAAGAGGAAGGAAGGCAGCCAATTTGTTTTTATAACTCACTATTTGTAATTCTGACCCTGATGGGACAATAGACCGAGGCTAAGACCCAAACATTTTGATAGACTAATATTACCCTTCTTTAATTCCCTCTTCTGCAAATGTATTGTATAATGCTATCTACTAAAATGTGAATTCTCTGAGGGAAGAGACTGCTTTATTTGCAACTCTGTCGCTAGCAGTGAATAGTGCTGTCACATAAACATAAGAGATGCTAAAAAACATTTGTTAGATGAATGAGTAAATGAATTTTCAACTTTCCAAAGTTCCCAACGGCTCTAGGATGACAGTTCTCAGACAATTAGTGGAATACATGGAGTGACTGAAACAGGGAAAGAGAGTAAGGGGAAATAGAATAGAAAGAGAAAAATCATACATACCTCTTAACCCAGTCCTTTCATTGATTCTTCCATAATTATCCAACCACTACTACCACCCTCTTCCTATCTGGCCTGGCACCCTAACAGAACTCATATGTGACTAGAATCACAAATAGTAAATGTATTTAGATTTATGCATAAAGATTTTGTTATAACCTCAATACTCACCATCAAGCATGACTTCAATTTCCTCTCTAAGCAGTAAATGACCACCAGATTTTGCCAAATATCCTATGCACACAATAAAAATTAAAGTTACTGCAACATGCATTATGAAAATACATTTTCTGATGTTATCTGGCTACCTTCTTTGCTTTTTTCAAAGCAAAGCATCTCTAGATTATCCTTGAGTCATCTTTTAGTGCTTGTAACTATTGTCTCATAAAATTGTTTATCGAAAGATAGATGAGAATATAAATGTGCACGAATCATATTCAACAGCTCGGTGAATGACCACAAAAGGAACACACCAGGGCTACCACTTAGGTTATTAAATAGAGTATTAGCAGCATCCTGGAAGCCTCCTTAAAGGCTCTCCCAGTCTCCTCCTCCACATTTCAGAATATATTCTTTTGTGTCTGCCTTCTTTTGCTTCACATGACATTTTAAGATTCATCCACGTTCTTTGATGTAGCAATAGTTTGTTCATTTCCATTGCTACATGGCAGAGGCTAGCAAATAAAGTTTTCTTGAGATACAGCCATTCACATTGGCTCATTTGTTTACATATCTATGGCTGTTTTCACCCTACCACAGCACAGTTGAGAAGTTGCAACAGAGACTATATGGCACTCAAAGTCTAAAATATTTACTATTGGGCCTTTAACAGAAAGAATTTCTGAACCTGCTATATACTAGTGTATCTTATGAATGCATCACTTTTCTAAGTCCATTCTGCTGTTGATGGGCATTTGTGTTGTTTCAAGTTTGGGGCCATGATGAATAATGAAGTTATGGGCATTCTTGTACATGAATTTTGGCATGTATTTGTATAACTGCTGTTTGGTATATAACTGGTGGATTTCCTGAGCATGCTTATGTTCAACTTTAGCAGTTACGGCTAAATAGATATCCAAAGTGGCTGTACCAGTTTTCACTCCTACCAATAGTATGCTAACATTTTCATTGCTCTATGTCCTCCGAACAATTGATATTGTTAAAATTTTTCTTTTCAGTCATCCTCATAGGTTTGGTGATAATATCACACTGTAACTTTAATTTTCATTTTTTGTTGTTGATTAATAAGATCATGTGCGTATTTACTGGCCATTTGGATGTCTTCTTTTCTGAAATGCTTATTCAGATAAGTCTCTTGCCTGCTTGTATATTGAGTTATCTTTTTCTTTGTCACTTGTAGGCATTTTAAAGTTCTGAGTACTAATCTTTTTAAAATGGTGCATGTCTTACAATATCTTCTCCTATCTCATGGCTAAACTTCTCCATTTGCATTTGTTTTTTAACTAGCAGAAATCCCTAATTTCAATGTAGTTTAATTTATCATCTTTATATTTATGGTTAGTTAATTTTGAGGTCTTGTTTAGGAAATGTTTGCTTGTCTCAAGCCATAAAGATATTCTCCTAATTCTCCTATATTTACTTCTGGAAGCTTTACTATTTTACCTTTTATGCTTATATCTACCATCCAGCTGGAGTTACACAGCATGAAGTTGGGGTCAAGATATTTTTATATACCTGTATAGTTGATCCTGCACCGTTAAGAGAAAAACTGCTCTTACTTTACTGCTTGGCAGTGTCACCTAGATCATAAATTGTATGTGGTCAATGTCTTGGCTCCATTCTGTCTGTCTATCATTGTGTCACTACTGCATGACCTTAATGTGTAATGCATCTTGATATCCCATGGTATAAGTCCTTCAACTCTAGTTCCTCTTTAAATTATCTTGGCTATTCGCAAACACTTAAGTTTTAATATAAAGTTTATAATCAGCTTGTCACGTTTCACACACACACACCCAAAATCTCCAATGAGATTTTGTTTGGGAATACATTGAATCTATATGGATCAATTTGGGGAGAACTGACACCATCATAATATTTAATCTTTCAATAAATGAGTATAATATATCCTTGTATGGAACTCTTTTAAAAATTTTCTGTATGTTTTCCAGTTTTCTGTGCATTCATTTTGTGTATCATTTCTTTTATTTTAAGGTATTTGATGATTTTTGGTGCTATTGTATTGGTATTTTTTTAATTTTAATTTTTTATTTCAATAGGCTTTGGGGGAAGAGGTGGTATTTGGTTACATGGTTAAGTCCTTTAGCAGTGATTTCTGAGATTTTGGTGCACCCATCACCTGAGCAGTGTATACAGTACCCAATATGTAGTCTTTTAAAAAAAAATTGTAGAGAGAAATTTTCTTTTTTTTCCGTTATTTTTTAAAATATGTGAGTGCATATATAACCTTTCATTTCTTTTAAATAAACTTTTTGCACCTATTGACCCATCCTCTAAGTTTCTTCCCCTCACCTCCCACCCCCAAACAGGCCCTGGTGTGTGTTATTCCCCTCCCTGTGTCCATGTGTTCTCATTGTTCAACTCCCACTTATGAGTGAGAACATGTGGTGTTTGGTTTTCTGTTCCTGTGTTACTTAGCTGAGGATGATGGCTTCCAGCTTCATCCATGTCCCTGAAAAGGACATGATCTCATTTCTTTTTTATGGCTAGATAGTATTCCATGGTATATATGTACCACGTTTTCTTTATCCAGTCTATCATTGATGGGCATTTGGATTGGTTCCATGACTTTGCTATTGTAAATAGTGCTGCAGTAAACATATGTGTGCATGTGTCTTTATAAAATGATTTGTATTCCTTTGGGTATATACCCAGTGATTGGATTTCTGGGTCAAATGGTATTTCTGGTTCTAGATCCTTGAGGAATTGCCATACTGTCTTCTACAATCGTTGAACTAACTTAAATTCCCACTAACAGTGTAAAAGCATTCCCATTTCTCCACAGCCTCACCAGCATCTATTGTTTCTTGACTTTTTAATAATCACCATTCTTACTGGTGTGAAATGGTATCCGATTGTGGTTTTGATTTGCATTTCTCTAATGATCAGTGATGTTGAGCTTTTTTTCGTAAGTTTGTTGGCCATGTAAAAGTCTTCTTTTGAGAAGTGTCTGTTCATATCCCTTGCCCACTTTTGCTACTTTGACCACTTCAGACTCTGATATTCTTTCTTCCACTTGGTTGATTCAGCTATTGATACTTGTTTTATTTTCTTGTAAATTTATTTAAGTTTCTTGTAGATTCTGGATGCTAGACCTTTCTCAGATGGGTAGACTGCAAAAATTTTCTCCCATTCTATAGGTTGCCTGTTCACTCTAATGATAGTTTCTTTTGCCATGCAGAAGCTCTTTAGTTTAATTAGATCCCATTTGTCAATTTTGGCTTTTGTTGCTATTGCTTTTGGCATTTTTGTCATGAAGTCTTTGTCCATGTCTATGTCCTGAATGGTATTGCTCAGGTTTTCTTCTAGGGTTTTTGTGGTTTGGGGTTTACATTTAAGTATTTAAGCCATGTTGAGTTAATTTTTGTATAAGGTGTCAGGAAGGGGTCCAGTTTCAGTTTTCTGCTTATGGCTAGCCAGTTTTCCCAACACCATTTATTAAATAGGGAATCCTTTCCCCATTGCTTGCTTTCGGTAGGTTTGTCGAAGGACAGATAGTTGTAGATATGGTGATATTTCTGAGGTCTCTTTTCTGTTCCATTGGTCTAAATGTCTGGGTTTTTTTTTTTTTTTTTTTTCCAGTACCATGTTGTCGTGGTTACTGTAGCCTTGTAGTATAAAGTCAGGTAGCATGATGCCTCCAGCTTTGTTCTTCCTGATTAGGATTGTCTTGGCTATATGGGATCATTTTTGATCCTATATGAAATTTAAACTAGCTTTTTTCTAATTTTGTGAAGAATGTCAATAGTAGTATGATGGGAATAACATTGAATCTATAAATTACTTTGGGCAGTATAACCATTTTCATGATATGGATTCTTCTTATTCATGAGGATGGAATGTTTATCCTTTTTTTTTTTTTTTTTCCGTCCTCTCTTATTTCCTTGACCCGTGATTTGTAGTTCTCCTTGAAGAGGTCCTTTATATCCCTTGTTAGCTGTATTCCAAGGTATTTTATTCTCTTCATAGTGATTGTGAGTGGGAATTTATTCATAATTTGGCTCTCTGCTTGTCTATTGTTGGGTGTAAAGAAAAGCTTGTAATATTTGCACATTGATTTTGTATCCTGATACTTTGCTAAAGTTGCTTATCAGCTTAAGGAGTTTTTGGGCTGAGATGATGTTGTTTTCTAAATATAAAACCATGTCATCTGCAAACAGAGACAATTTGACTTGCTCTCTTCCTATTTGAATATGCTTTATTTGTTTCTCTTAACTGAAAGAATATATTTTGGTGTGTTTTTTCCCCCCATATTTAGTGCTTCTTTCAGGCAGGCCTGGTGGTAACAAAATTCCTCAGCATTTGCTTGTGTGGAAATGATTTTATTTCTCCTTCACTTATGAAGCTTATTTTGTCTGGATATGAAATTCTGGATTGGAAATTCTTTTCTTTAAGAATGTTGAATTTGGCCCCCAATCTGTTCTGGTTTGCAGAGTTTCTGCTGAGTGGTTCACTCTTAGTCTGATTGGCTTCCCTTTGTAGGTGACTTGGCCTTTCTCTCTGGCTGCCCTTAACACTTTTTCCCTTATTTTGACCTTGGAGAATCTGATGATTATGTATCCTGGGGTTTGTCTTCTTGTGGAGTATCTTAATGGTGTTCCCTCTCTTTTCCTGGATTTGCATGTTGGCCTGTATTGCTAGGTTGGGGAAGTCCTCCTGGATAATATCGTGAAGTGTGTTTTCCAGCTTGTTTCCATTTGCCCCATCTCCTTCAGGTATTCCAGTCTATCACCGGTTCCATCTTTTCACAAAGTCCCGTTTCCTGGGGGCTTTGTTTGTTCCTTTTCATTCTTTTTTCTCTAATCTTGCTTGCATGCCTTATTTCAATAAAGTGGTCTTCAAACTCCGATATTCTTTCTTCCACTTGGCTGATTTAGTTATTGATACTTGTGTATGCTTCACGAAGTGTTCCTGTGCTGTTTTTCAGCTCCATTAGGTCATTTCTGTTCCTCCCTAAACTGTTTATTCTAGTTAGCAGTTCCTCTAACCTTTTATCAAGGTTTTTAGCTTCTTTTCATCGGGTTAGAACATACTTCTTTAGTTCAGCGTAGTTTTTCATTACCCATCTTCTGAAGCCTACTTCTGTCAATTCATCTGTCTCATCCTCCGTGCAGTGCTGTGCCCTTGCTGGAGAGACATTGCAAACATTTGGAGAAGAGGCACTCTGGCTTTTTGGGTTTTGAGCATTTTGTCATTGATTCTTTCTCATTTTTCTGAATTTGCCTAGTTTCAATCTTTGAGGCTGCTGACCCTTGGATGAGGTTTTTGTGAGGACTTTTTTGTTGTTGTTGCTTTTTGTTTGTTTTTCTTTCAATGGTCAGGTCCCTCTTCTGTAGGGCTGCTGCCATTTCCTGGGGGTCCATTTCACACCCTATTCATCTGGTTCACTCCTGCATCTGGAGATGTCACTCAAGGAGGCTGGAAAACAGCAAAGATGGGTGCCTGCTCCATCTTCTGGCAGGGGCACTGACCTGATGCCAGTTGGATTGCTCCTGTGTAGGGTTTCTGACAACCCCTGTTGGAGGGTCTCACCCAGTTGGGCGGCATGGGGAACAGGACCCATTTAATGAAGCACTTTGACCCTTGATGCAGGGGTGTGATTTGCTAGGGGGAAATCCACTCATCTGGGCTCCTGGATTCCTCAGAACTATCAGGAGGAAAGGCTATGTCTGCTGATTCACAGAGACTGCAGCTATCCCTCCCGCTAGAGGCTCAGGCCCAGGGAGATACGGGTTCTGTCCCTGAGCCTCTGGTTAGAGTTGTTGGATTTCCTGCAGGAAGCCCCACCCAGTGAGGAAGGACGAGTCAGGGTCAGGCCTGAAGAGATCCTCTGGCTGCAGTCTTCCACAGCTGGTGTGTTGGGCTGTTGGGGACACCTTTTGGGACCAAGCTGTCCATTCTTACTGGTTCCAGCAGGGGAAAAGCACAGCCTGGAGCTATAGAGATGGATGCCACACTTCCCCTGCCCAGGGAGCTTGACATGTTAGGCAGTTGTGAGTCCCAGTGCTGGCTGCTGCCCCTTTCCCAAGAAGCTCAAATGGCTTAGACAGGCAGCTGCAGCTGTGGTGCTGGTCACCCCTCCTCCCCAGGGGCTTGATGGGTTTAAGCAGAGTCCAGCTGAGACGCTATTGAGAATCTACATGGCTCTGGGGTTAAGGCCCTAGGCCCTGGTGGTGTGGGTTCATGAGTGGGATCTTCTAATCTGTGGGTTTCATAGTTCCATGGAAAAATCATGGTCCCCCCAGCTGGATAGGATGCCTCCCTTGGCTGGGGGGTTGGGGCTCCTCTACCCATGTGGCTCTTAGATGGGCCACTGCACCACACTGCTTGCTCTTCCTTTCTCTCCATGGATCACACCAGCTGCCTAGTCAGTTCTGATGAGAGAACCTGGATACCTTGGTTGCCAGTGAAAGATTAACGCACTTATTATGGTTCTTTTCAATGGGAGCCTCCGACTGCCACTGTTTCTAGTTGGACATCTTGGCCAGTCAGTATGTTGTCTTTTATCCCTCATCCCTTCCCACCCTTTCCCCTGAGTCCCTAAAGTCCACTGCATCTTTTTTTTTTTTTTTTAAGTCTCATACTGTTGCACAAGCTGGAGTGCAGTGGAGCAATCTCAGTTCACTGCACCCTCCACCTCCCAGGTTCTAGCGGTTCTACTGCCTCAGCCTCCCAAGTAGCTGGAACTATAGGCACGCGCCACCATGCGTGGCTAATTTTTTTTTTGTATTAGAGACGGGGTTTCACCATGTTGGCCAGGCTGGTCTTGAATTCTTGACCTCATGATCTGCCCACCTCGGCCTCCCAAAGTGCTGGGATTACAGGCGTGAGCCACCACATCTGGCTCATTGTATCATTCTTATGCCCTTGCATCCTCATAGCCTAGCTCCCACTTATGAGTGAGAACACAAGATGTTTGGTTTTCCATTCTTGAGTTACTTCACTTAGAATAATGATCTCCAGTTACATCCAGGTTGCTGCAAATGCCATTATTTCATTCCTTTTTAATAGCTGAGTAATATTTCACGGCATATTTATACCACATTTTCTTTATTCATTCATTGATTGATGGACATTTAGGTTTTATATTTTTGCAATTGCAAATTGTACTGCCATAAACATGCATATGCAAGTGTCTTTTTTTGTATAATGACTTCTTTTCCTCTGGGTAGATACCCAGTACTGGGATTGCTAGATCAAATGAACTTAACTTTTAGTTCAAGTGAACTTAAAGAACTTCTAGTTCTTTAAGGACTCTCCACGCCATTTTCTGAATGGCTGTACTAGTTTGCATTCCTACCAGCAGTGTAAAAGTGTTCCCTTTTCACCACATCCACATCAACATCTATGATTTTTTTATTTTTAAATTATGGCCATTCTTGCAGGAGTAAGGTGGTATCACATTGTGGTTCTGATTTGCATTTTCCTGATAATTAGTGGTGTGGAGCATATTTTCATAGGTTTGTTGGCCATTTGTATGTTTTCTTTTGAGAATTATCTATTCATGTTCTTAGCCCACTTTTTTTTTTATTTTTTTATTTTTTTATTTTTTATTTTTTTATTATACTTTAAGTTCTAGGGTACATGTGCATAACGTGCA
>NW_012119487.1:1548136-1585702 GCF_000951035.1 Colobus angolensis palliatus | reverse complement strand
CCAGTTAATATCATAATGGCAGGATCAAGTTCACACATAACAATATTAACCTTAAATGTTAATGGACTAAATGCTCCAATTAAAAGACACAGACTTCCTTAGCCCACTTTTTGATAGGATTGTTTCTTTCTTGCTGATTTGAGTTCCTTGTAGATTCTGGATATTAGTCTTTTGTTGGATGCATAGTTTGTGACGATTCTCTCCCACTCTGTGGTTGTTGCTCTACTCTGCTGATTATTTCCTTTGCCGTGCAGAAGCTTTTTAGTTTAATTAAGTCCCATCTGTTTATCTTATTTTTGTTGCATTTGCTTTTGGGTTCTTGGTCATGAAGTCTTTGCCTAAGCCAATGCCTAGAAAGGTTTTTTCTGATGCTATTTTTCTGGAATTTTTATGTTTCAGGTCTTAGAGTTAAGTCTTTGATCCATCTTGAGTTAGTTTTTATATAAGATGAGAGATGAGAATCAACTTTTCATTCTTCTACATTTGGCTTGCCAATTATCCCAGCACAATTTGTTGAATAGGGTGTCATGTCCCCACTTTATATTTTTGTTTGTCAAAGATCAGTTGGCTACACTTTACTTTATTTCTGGATTCTCTATTCTGCTTCATTGGTCTAAAAATTAAGCTTCTAATTATTTATTGTTTATGTATAGAAATCCAACTGATCTTTGTATACTGATGTTGTATCTAGAAAACTTGCTAAATTGGTTAATTTGAGAACTTTTTTCTGAATTTCTGGAATGTTTAAAATATGCAATTATTTATTTGCTAATTTTGAATGTTTCAAATGTTTCATTTCCTTCTGTCCAAACTTAGTCATTTGTTTTGCCTTATTTTAGTTTTGGAAAATTCTTGGCCATCATCTCTTACAGTGGTTCTTCTGCCTCATTCTTTCTCCTCTCTCTTTTTGAAATCTATATGTTAGACCATTTTGCCGTGTCTCATATTATCTTACACTCTTTTTATATTTTTCATTTTTATTTCTTCAAACTTTAATCTTTAGTTTGAATATTTTATTCTGACATATCCAATTCTATTTTAAGCTTTTTCTAATACACTGCTGATTTCATCGAGTTCTGCATTCCATTTCATTATTTAATCTTTTGACTACATTAATCATATTTATTTTAAAGGTATATCTAATAACTGCAATAATGATATATTCTTCATTCTATCTCTATTGTTTGTTTTCTCTTGTAATTAAAAAAGTCTACTTCTGATTAACTGTCAGCTATTGTGTATGAAATTCTGTGTAGAAAATTTGAGTCTCTGGGTAATTTATCTTCTTTCAGAGGGGATTTATTTTTGCTTCTGCCAGGCAGTTAAGCTAAAGGTATCTCTTCTTTATCCAACCAGAGATTTAAATGTTCAAGGCTTTGTTCATTGTGAGGGCTGGTCTATTTCCAGTTTATTCTTTCTCCTAGGATGAATCCATCACAGATCCCCATTGAAAGTCTGGGAGTATTTGGGATCAAGACGAGGGCAACATTTTCAAACTGGGCTCATACAAAGTCAGTCATTGTTTGGTGATCTGGCAGTGATGGCTACCATGAGCATTTGTCTTGGGCCTCGGAGCACTTGCTTTGAAGTGGGTGAAGGGTTCCCACAGCAAGCAGTGGATGTGGAGTGCACTCCAGAGATAGGCATTGAAATTGGGATCTTTCTTGTTGCAGGACTGGAGCAGAAGGAGAGTTTCTGAAGCTGCAGGAAGCTTTACAACCAGGAATGCCTTTGAGAACTGAGATGACAGCTCTGTATATGTCATTGCTAGGTGCCTCAACCTGTTCCCTTGGTCAGTCAGAAGAATGAGCCCTACTAGTTCCAAGGAGTAGTAGAGAGAATCCCATTCCTGCTCACCTGAATTAGAAGCATGGGCCACCCTTCCCTTCCTATGCAAAGAATTTCGGGTGGCAGTGCTCCCTCCACTCCGCACTAAGGCATATTTTCAGGCATTTGATGCACCTACTCACCTGCATTAGGAGCCTGTACCACCCCTTGCTTTCTGTGCAGAGATCTTGGTGCTGTAGCACTTTCTTTGCTCCATGCCCAGGGAACATTTCCAGGCATTTGGCTCACCCACTCCCTTGGATTAGGAGCCTGAGCTACCCCTGCCTTTCCCTGTGCAGTAGTGATTTCTCTGCTCCTTTCTGGGGCATTTCTAGGCATTTTTATGCACTCGCTTGCCTGGATTAGGAGTGTAAGCCACCCTTCCCTTTCTGAGTAGAGAACTTGGTGCAGCCAACTTGATGGTCTCTTCACTCTACACCTGGACATATCTCCTGGCATTTGGAGTACCCACTCTTCTAGATTAGGAGTTTAGGCTGCCTCTCCCTTTCCATGCAGAGAACTTAGGGCAGTGGAGGTTCCTCTACTCCACACACAGGCACATCACTGGGTGCTTACCCCCTGGATTCCCATAAGAGCTGGTGCTTATGACTGCCACTGGAGGACTATGGATGGTCCTGCCTGGCCTGGCTCCACCCAGCTTGATCCCCAACTCTGAGACTCAAATAACTGCAACAATGTGCTCAAATAAGCACAGTCAGAAATGATAACAATGACAAACAACTGATTCCACAGGAATACAAAAGATCATCAGAGACTACTATGAGCATCTCTGTGCACACAAACTATGAAATCTAGAAGAAATGTGTAAATTATTGGAAACATACAATCTCCCAAGATTGAGCCACAAATAAATAGAAGTCCTGAACAGATCAGTAACAAGTAGTAAAATTGAATCAGTAATTAATAAAAAAAGAAAAGAAAAGAAAAGAAAAGAAAAAAGGTCCACGACCAGACTGATCCACAGTTGAATTCTACCAGACATACAAGGACTAACTGATACCAGTTCTATTAAAATTGCTCCAATTTCTATGAAGCCATAATTACCCTAATATCAAAGCATGGCAAAGGCACAAAACAAACTGAGGAGGAGGGAACCCTCCCTAACTCATTCTATGAAGGCATCACCGCAATATCAAAGAATGGCAAGGGTACAAAACAGAAAATGACAGGCCGCTATCCCTGATGAAAATATAAGAAAACTTTTAAAAAATTTAATTTAATTTGATTTTAGGTTCTGGGATACACGTGCAGGATGTGCAGGTTTGTTACATTAGGTAAATGTGTGCTATGGTGGTTTGCTGCACCTATCAACCCATCACCTAGGTGTTAAGCCTCACACGCATTGGCTATTTATCCTGTTGCTTTCCCTTCTCCCTGCCTCTGCCAGGCCCCAGTTTGTGTTGTTCCCTTCCCTTTTTCCATGTGTTCTCATTGTTCAGCTCCCATTTATAAGTGAGAATATCTGATGTTTGGTTTTCTGTTTCTGCATTAGTTTGCTGAGGACAATGGCTTCCAGCTTCATCCATGTCTGTGCAAATGACATGATCTCATTCCCTTTTATGGATGCATAGTATTCCATGGCATATACATACCACATTTTCTTTATCTAATCTAGTATTGATGGATGTTTAGGCTTATTCCATGTCTTTGTTATTGTGTATAGTGCTGCAATGATCATACACGTTCATGGATCTTTATAATAGAATGATTTATGCTTCTTTGGGTATATACCCAGTAATGAGATTGTTGGGTCAAATGGTATTTCTGGTTTTAGGTCTTTGAGGAAATGCCACACTGTCTTCCACAATGTTTGAACTAATTTACATTCCCACCAACAGTGTAAAAGCTTTCTATTTCTCCACAGTCACACTGGTATCTTTTATTGAAGAAAACATTTTCAACAAAATACTGACAAATCAAATCCAACAGAACATGAAAAAGACAATATACCCCAATCAAGTAGGTTTCATTCCAAGGATGTAAGGATGATTCGACATTAAAACATCAATAAATGTGATTCATCACATAAACAAAACTAAAAGCAATAATCATTGCAATAAATGTACAAAAAGCATTTGATAAAATCCAGCTTTCCTTCATGAGAAAACCCCTTAATTAGGCACATAAGGAACATACCTCAAAATAATAAAAGCCTGTTTACTGTGGCACTATTCACAATAGCAAAGACTTGGAATCAACCCAAATGTCCATCAATGACCGACTGGATTAAGAAAATGTGGCACATATACACCATGGAATACTATGCAGCCATAAAAAAGGATGAGTTCATGTCCTTTGCAGGGACATGGATGCAGCTGGAAACCATCATTCTCAGCAAACTATCGCAAGAAGAGAAAACAAACACTGCATGTTCTCACTCATAGGTGGGAACTGAACAATGAGATTACTTGTACACAGGAAGGGGAACATCACACACCAGGGCCTGTTGTGGGGTGGGGGGAGGGGGGAGGGATAGCATTAAGAGATATACCTAATGTAAATGACGAGTTAATGGGTGCAGCACACCAACATGGCACATGTATACATATGTAACAAACCTGCATGTTGTACACATGTACCCTAGAACATAAAGTATAATAAATAAATAATAAAAGCTATATATGACAAACCCACAACCAATATCTTACTGAATGGGGAAAAGATGAAACCACTCCTCCTAAGAACTGGAACAAGGCAAGGTTGTCCACTCTCACGACTTCTATTCAATGCAGTACTGGAAGACCTAACTAGAGCAATCAGACAAGAGAAATAAATAAAGGGCATCCAAACTGGAAAAGAGGATGTAAAAGCATCCCTCTTCACTGATGATATGATGTACATGCAGAAACCCTAAAGACTCCTCCAAAAGACTCCTATATTTGATAAATGACTTCAGTAAAGTTTTAGGATATAAAATCAACATACTGAAATCAGTAGCATTTTCATATGCCAACAAGGATAAAGCCAAGAGCCAAATCAAGAATAAATCCCATCTACAATAGCTACAACAAAACAAAATACTTAGAAATACATTTAACCAAGGAGGTGAGATATCTCTATAAGAAGAACTATAAAACACTGATGAAAGAAATTGTAGATGACACAAATTTTTAAAATCCCTATTTCTTACCATATACAAAAACTAAGAGAGATTAAAGACTTACATATAAGACCCAAAACTATACAATTATAAAAGAGAAACTAGGAAAAACTCTTCTGCACATTGGCTTGGGTAAAGAAATTTTACTAAGTCTTCAAAAGAAAACACAACAAAAACAAAAACAGACAAATGGAACTTTATTAAACTAAAGTTTCTGCACAGTGAAAGAAATAATCAGCTGAGTAAACAGACAATCCACAGGATGAGAGAAAGTATTTGCATAGTATGCATTTGACAAAGAACTAATATTCAGAATCTACAAAAAAATTCAAACAACTCAATAAGAAAGAAAATAGCCCAGGCATGGTGGCTCATGCCTGTAATCCTAGCACATTGGGAGGCCAAGGCAGGCAGATTGCTTGAGCCCAAGAGTTTGAGACCAGCCTGGGCAACATGGCAAAACCACATTATTACAAAAAAAAAAAAAAAAATACAAAAATTAGTTTGGTGTGGTGGTACAGGCCTGTAGTCCCAGCTACTTAGGGGACTGAGTTGGGAAGACCACTTGAACTTGGGAGGTTGAGGCTGCATGAGCTGTGTTCACACCACTGCACTCTAGCCTGGTCTGCAGAGGAGACCACATCTCAAAAAGAAAAAAAAAAAAAAAAAGAAAAAACTCATTAAAGAGTGGATAAAGAACATGAACAGATGAACAGACATTTTTCCAAAAGAAGACATGTAAGCGGCCAAGGAAAATAAAGAAATGGGGGGTGTACCAAGGTGGTGGAATAGAAAGCTCCACTGATCATTACCTAGATCCCTGAGTCCCCTCTGACTAGGGCTGGTTTAAATGCTCCCTCTGTGGGTTGGCATTGGCTGAGATTTATCCGGTTTTCCTTCCTGCTCTAACAGGAGAGCACTGAGTTTAGTGCCTCACAATTGCTGTGTTCTCCCTCACTCAGCACCCAGAGATCCTCTTAGCACCACACTGCTGCCACTGGGGATGGGGATGGGGGGAGTGGAGTCAGTGATTCAGGACTGTTTTTTTCTATCTCTGCAGTACCTCTTTCAGAGATATGAAGCTAAAACCAGGTACTATGCATGTTCACCTGACTTTGGGTTCTTATGAAGGTGTTTCTTCTGTATAGGTGGTTTTTTACATGTTAGCAGGGGTGGGTAATGATCAGCCAAGGCAGTGCTGGCATCAGCCCTCCCCTAACCCCAAACTACACAGCTTGTGGCTCCAAAAAGGACACTTTCCTTCCCCTTGAGGAGAGGAGAGGGAAAAGTGGGGAGGACTTTGTCTTGCATGTTGGATGCCAGCTCAGCCACAGCAGGATAGTTCACCAGTCAGAATCATAAGGCCCTGTTCCAGGTCCTAGCTCCCAGACATTTCTAAACATACCCTGGGCCAAAAGGGAACCCACTGCCTTGAAGGAAAAGACCTGTCCTGGCAGCATTCGTTACCTGCTAACGGAAGAGCCCTTGATCCTTGAATAACCAGCAGCAATACCCAAGTACTACACTGTGGGCCTTGGGTGAATCTCTGAGACTTGCTGGCTTCAGCTGAGACTCAGTACATTACCAGCTATGGTGGCTATGGGACAAAACTCCTTCTGCTTGAGGAAAGCAGAAGAAAAAGTAAAGGGGACTTTCTTTTGTACCTTAGATCCCAGCATAGTTACAGGGGGCAGAGCATCAAGTGGGCTCTTGGGATCCCGGATTCCAGGACTTGACTTTTGGATGGGATTTTGTAGACCTGCCTTAGGCCAACGGGAACCCACTGCCCTGAAGGGTGAATCGTGGGCCTGGTGGCATTCACCACAAGCTGACTTCAGAGTCCTTGGGCCTTAAGGGAACATCAGTGGTAGTCTGGCAGTACTCCTCGTGACCTGGGAGTTATCATGTCTACAAGGTGAGGCTCCTCTGCCTTTGGAAAGGGGAGGGAAGAGTGGAAAGGATTGCATCTCAGTTTGAGGGCCAGCTAAGCTGCAATACAATGGAACACCAGGTAGACTTCCAAGGTTTTTGACCCTAGTCCCTGACTCCTGGACAGTCCTTTTTGACCCTAGTCCCTGACTCCTGGACAGACCCACCCATGTCCTGGGGGACCTCACTGTTCTGAAGGGAGGAACACAGGCCTGGCTGGCTTTGCCACATGCTAATCGTAGAGCTCCACAGGCTTTGAGAGAACGTAGGCCAAGGAGTGATCACAGTAGGTCTTGGGTGAGACTCAGTGCTGTACTGGCTTCAGGTCGACCTAGTGCAGTCATAGTGGTGGTGGCTGCAGGGATGCTCGTGTAACTCTACCCCCAACAGAGAGACAGAGAGAATATGTTTGGCAGAAAGTAAGAGAAAAAACAAGAGTCCCTTCTTGGTAATCCAGAGAATTCTCACAGATCTTGTCCAAGACGATCAAGGCAGTACCTCTATGAGTCTGCAAGAACCACAGTGTTACTTGGCTTGGGGATACAAAGTGGATACAACTTACATTACAACACCTAAGTCCTTGCAAATCTCTGCAAAGCCTTCCCAAGAAGGACAACTACAAATAACCCAGACAATGAAGACTACAATAAATACCTAAGTCTTCAATGCCCAGACACTGAAGAACATCTGCTATCATCAACACCATTCAGGAAAACATGACCTCACCAAATGAAGTAAATAAGGCACCATGGACCAATCATGGAGAAATAGAGATATGTGACCTTTCAGACAGAGAATTTGAAATAGCTATGTTGAGTAAACTCAAAGAAATTCACCATAACACCAAGAAGGGATTCAGAATTCTGTCAGATAAATGTAACAAAGAGATTAATGAAAAGAATCAAGCAGAAATTCTGAGAGATGAAAAATGCAATAAGCATACTGTAGAATGCATTGGAGTACTTTAATGGCAGAATTCATCAAGCAAAAGAGAATTAGTGAGACTGAAGGCAGTCTATTTGAAAATAGAGCTGACAAAAGGAATAAAAAACAATGAAGCATCCCTGCAAGATCTAGAAAATTGCCTCAAGAGGGCAAATCTAAGAGTCACTGGCCTTAAAGAGGGCGCGGAGAAAGAGATAGGGTTTAAAAGTTTATTCACAGGGATAATAACAGAAACCTTCCCAAATCTAGAGAAAGATATCAATATCCAAGTACAAAAAGGCTGTGGAACACCAAGCAGATTTAACCCAAAGAAGACTACCTAAGGCATTTAACAATCAAACTCCCAAAAGTCAAGGATAAAGAAAGGATCCTAAAAGCAGCTAGAGAAAAGAAACAAATAATATACAATGGAATTCCAATACGTCTGGCAGCAGACTTTTAGTGGAACCCTTACAGGCCTTGAGAGAGTGACACGACATATTCAAAGTGCTGAAGGAAATCTATGTTACACTAGAATAGTATATCTGATGAAAATATCCTTCAAACATGAAGGAGAAATAAAGGCTTTTCCAGATAAACAAAAGCTGAGGGATTTCATCAATACCAGACCTGTCCTACAAGAAATGCTAAAGGGAGTAACTCAATCAGAAAGAAAAGGATATTAATGAGCAATAAAATAGTCACCTGAAGGCACAAAACTCACTGGTAATAGTAAGTACACAGAAAAACACAGAATATTATCACACTGTATATAACCTATTCTTATCCTAAGCAGAAAGACTAAATGATGAGCCAATCAATAATAATAACTGCAACAACTTTTCAAGACATAGACAGTATAATAACATATAAATAGAAGCAACAAAAAGTTAAGCAGAGGGATGAAATTAAGGCATCTTTTTTGTTTATGCAAATAGTATTAAGTTGTTAACAGGTTAATGTAATGGTTTATAAGATTGTATTTGCAAGCCCCGTGGTAGCCACAAACTAAAAACATACAATAAATACACAAAAAATAAAAATAAATGAAATTATAACGCCAGAGAAAATTACCTTGACTAGAGGAAGACAGGAAGGAAAGAAAGAAGAAAGAAACCATAACACAACTAGAATACAAATAATAAAATGACAGGAGTAAGTTCTTATAAATAATAACATTGAATGTAAATGGACTAAACTCCCCAATCAAAAGACATAGACTCTCTGAATGGAAGAAAAAGTAAGATTAATTAATCTGTTCAGCCTACAGAAAACACACTTCACCTATAAAGACACACAGAGTGAAAATAAACTGGTAGAAAAAGATATTTCATATCCATGGAAACCAAAACAATTGGAAGAGTCACTGTACTTATATCAGAAAAGATAGATTTCAAGACAAAAAATACAAGAAAGGACAAAGAAGGTCACTATATAATGATAAAGGGGTCAATTCAGCAAGAGGATATAACAATTTAAAATATATATGCACTCAACACAGGAGCACTCAGATACATAAAGGAAATACTATTAGAGCAAAAGAGAGAGATGGACTTCAATAATAATAATAACTGGAGACTTCAACACCCCACTTTTAGCACTGCAAAGATCTTCCAGACAGAAAATCAACAAACATCAGATTTAATCTTCACTATACATGAAATGGATCTAATACATATTTAGGGAACATTTCATTCAAGAGCTGCAGAATACACATTCTTTTCCTCGGCACATGGATTATTTTTACAGATAGACCATATGTTAGGTCACTGAACAGTCTTAAAACATTCAGAATAAAGGGAAATAATATCAAGTATCTTCTCTGATCACAATGGAATAAAACTAAAAATTAATAACAAGAGGAATTTTGGAAACTATACAAAATGCGTGGAAATTTAATAATATACTTCCAAATGACCAGTGAGTCAATCAATAAATTAGGAAGAAATTGAAAAATTTCTTGAAACAAAATAATGGAAACACAACATACCAAAACCTATGGGATACAGCAAAAGCAGCACTAGGAATTTTGTAGCTGTAAGTGCCTATATCAAAAAAGAGGAAAAACTTCAAATGAGCATTTTAATGATGTATCTTAAAGAACTAGAGAAGCAAGAGCAAACCAAACCCAAAATTAGTAAAAGAAAAGAAATAATAAAGATCAGGGCAGAAATAAATGGAATTGAACTGAAAACAACAATACAAATGATCAGTGAAACAAAAAGTTGGCTTTTTTGAAAAGTTAAACAAAATTGACATACCTTTAGCTAGACTAAGAAAAAAAGGGAGAAGATCCAAATAAAATAAAAAATGAAAAAGGAGACATTAAAACTGTTACTGAAGAAATTCAAGGGATCATTAGTGGCTAGTATGAGCAACTACAGGCCAATAAATTGGAAGATATAGAAGAAATGGACAAATTCCTAGATACATACAACCTACTAAGATTGAACCAGGAAGAAATAAAAAAATCTGAAAAGACCAATAACGAGTAATGAGATCAAAGCAATAATACAAAGTCTCCCAGTGAAGAAAAGCCCAGAACCTAATGGCTTTACTGTAGAATTCTACTAAACATTTAAAGAAGAATGAATACAAATCTTAATCAAAATGTTCTGAAAATTAGAGGAGGAGGGAATACTTCCAATATCATTCTATGAGGCTAGTGTTACCCTGATATCAAAACCAGACAAATACACATCAAAAGAAGAAAACTATGGGCCAATATCGCTGATGAATATTAATGCAAAAATCCTCAAGAAAATACTAGCAAATGAAATCAACAATGCATTAGAAAGATCATCCATCATGAGTTAGTGGGATTTATCCCTGGGATGCAAAGATGGTTCAACATAGATAAATCAATCACTGTAATACATTATATCAACAGAATGAAGGATAAAACCATATGATCATTTCAATTGATGCTGAAGAAGCATTTGATAAAATATAATATCCCTTCATGATAAAAACTCTTAAAAAACTGGATAGATGGAATATACATCAACATAATAAAAACCATATATGACAGACCCACAGTTGGTATCATACTGAATGGGCAAAAACTGAAAGCCTTTTCTCTAAAATCTGGAACATAACAAGAATGTCCACTGTCATCACTCTTGTTCAACATAGTACTAGACGTCTGAGCTAGAACAATCGGACAAGAGAAAGATATAAAGGATATCTAAATTGGAAAGGAAGAAGTCAAATTATCCTTGTTTGCAGATAATATGATCTTATATTTGGAAAAACCTCAAGACTTCACAAGAAAACTATTAGAACTGATAAATACAGTGAAGTTACATAATACAAAATCAACATACAAAAATCAGTAACATTTCTATATGCCAAGTGAACAGTGTGAAAAATATTTAAATCCCATTTCTAATAGCCACATATAAAATTAAAGACATAGTAATTAATTTAACCAAATAAGTGAAAGATTTTTATAATGAATATTATAAAACACTGATGAAAGAAATTGAAGACACTAGGAAATGAAAAATATATTCCAAGTTCATGAATTGGAAGAATCAATTTTGTTAAAATGTCCATACTACACAAAGCAATCTACAAATTAAATGCAATCCCTATCAAAATAAATACCAATGACATTCTTCATATAAATAGAAAAAACTGTTCTAAAATGTATATGAAACCACAAAAGACCCAGAATAGCCAAAGCTATCCTAAACCAAAAAACCAAAACTGGAGGAATCACATCACCTGACTTCAAATTAAACTACAGAGCTATAGTAACCAAAACAGCATGGTACCGGCATAAAAACAGACACACAGACCAATGGAACAGAATAGAGAACCCAGAAATAGATCCACAGACCCACAGTAAACTCATTTTTGACAAAGATGCCAAGAACATAAAGACAGACTCTTCAATAAATGGTGCTGAAAAAACTGGATATCCATATGCAGGAGAATGAATCTAGACCCCCATCTCTTGTCATATACAAAAATCAAGCAAAAATGGATTAAAGGCTTAAATCTAGGACCTCAAAATATACACCTATTACAAGAAAACATTTGGGAAAACCTCCAGGACATTGGTCTGGGCAAAGATTTCTTGACCAATACCTCATAAGCACAAACAACCAAAGCAAAAATGGACAAATGGGATTACCTCAAGTTAAAAAGCTTTTGTATAGCAAAGGAAGCAATCACAAAGTGAAGAGACAACCCACACAATGGGAGAAAATATTTGCAAACTACTCATCTGACAAGAGAGCAATAACCAGAATATATAAGGAGTTCAAACAACTCTATAGGTAAAAAAAAAAAAAAAAAAATCTAATAATCAGATCAAAAGATGAGCAAAAGATTTGAATAGACATTTCTAAAAAGAAGACATACAAATGGCAAACAGGTATATGAAAAGATATTCAACATCACTGATAATCAGAGAAATGCAAATCAAAACTACAATGACATATCCTCTCACCCCGGTTAAAATGGCTTATACCAAAAAGACAGGCGATAACAAATGCTAGTGAGGATGTGGTGAAAAGGGGACCCTCTACACTGTTGGTGAGAGGAGAAGAGTGTGGAGGTTCCTCAAAAAAACTAAAAATTGAACTACCATATAATTCAGCAATTCCACTGCTGGGTATATACCCAAAAGAAAGAAAATCAGTGTATCAAAGAGATATCTGCATTTCTTTGTTTGTTGCAGCACTGACTACAATAGCTAAAATTTGGAAGCAACCTAAATGTCCATCAACAGATTAATACATAAAGAAAATGTGGTGCATACACATACACAATGGAATACTATTCTGCCACAAAAAGAGTGAGATCCAGTCATTTGCAACAACATGAGTGAGACTGAAGATCATATTTTAAGTGAAATAAGCTAGGAACAGAAAGACAAACTTTGCATGTTCTCACTTATTTGTGGGATTTAAAAATCAAAATAATTGAACTCATGGACATAGAGAGTAGAAGGATGGTTACCAGAGGCTAGAAAGGGTAATGGGGGGTTGTGGAGGTTGTGGGGATGGTTAATGGGTACAGAGTAATAGTTAGAAAGAATGAGTAAGACTTACTATTTGATAACACAATAGAATGACTGTAGCCAATAATAACTTAACTATACATTTTTAAATAGTGTGATTGGATTGTTTATAATTCAAAGGATAGAGGTTTGAGCGGATGAATACCCCATTTTCCATGACATGCTTATTTCACATTGCATGCTTGTATCAAAACATTCCATGTACCCATAAATATATACACATACTATGTACCCACAAAAATAAAAATATTAAAAAATGAAAAAATGTTGAATGTCACTAATCATCAGTGAAATACAAATGAAAACTACAATGAGATACCATCTTGCACTAGTCAGAATGGCTATTACTAAAAAGACCAAAAGAACAAATGTTAATGAAATTATAGAGAAAAATGAATGCATATACATTGTTGGTGAGAATGCAATTTAGTGTATCTTTTATGGAAAATATTATGTTGATTTCTCAAATAATTAAAAATAGAACTACCATTCAATCCACCAATCTCACTACTAGGTATCTAATCAAAGGAAAACAAATAAAATAATTGTATCAAAAAGACACTTGCATTCCTGTGTTTTTCACAGCACTGTTTACAATAGCAAAGTCATGCAATCAACATAAGTTACCATCAGGGATGATTGGAGAAAGAAAATGTGACATATATATGTGTGTGTGTGTGTGTGTGTGTGTGTGTGTGTGTGTAGATTTCTTGACCAAGGCATACACACACACACACACACATCATGAAATACTACTCAGCCTTAATAAATAATTGAATCATGTATTTTGCAGCAACATGGATGCAACTGGAAGCCATTATCCTCAGTGAAATGACTCAGAAATATAAAGTCAAAAACCATATTTTCTCACTTACAAATGGGAGCTAAACAATGGGTACACATGGACATACAGAATGGAATAATAGATGCTGGAGACTTCAAAAGGTGGGAAGGTGGAAAGAGAATGAGGAATAAAATACCACCTATTGGGTACAATGTACATTGTTTGGATAATGGGTACACTGAATGCCCAGCCTTCCACCATTATGCAATATATCCATGTAACACAACTGTACTTGTATCCCCAAATCTATTAAATCAAGAAAAAAATTTATATCAGCTTTATAACTGACAGAGATATATATTATAACAGAGCCCTTCATTTCAGGGGATAATCATGTAATTTTTCAGAATCTTCGAATAGTTATTCTTCAGTCAGCCAAAATATTCAATTGATAAATGCCATGCTATGTGATCATTAAAAAAACTAAAAAATCAAATGATTTTAAATATCACAACCAGATGAAAAATAATGCTACAAAGGATTGAACAACTGCTGTATGCTAGACAGTCTCCTGGGTGCTTTGTTTCAATTACTACTCACACCCATTTTGTGAAGCTATTCTTATTATTCTCATTTTACAGAGGGTAAAACTAAAGTTCATAGAGATTAAGTAACTTGACAAAGGTCACATGGCTAGAGGGTGTCCATTCTCAGGTTTAAATGCAAGATTATCTATTTTTTACTTGAGTAATCAGAAAATAAAATTTGTTTTTCTGTTGTGTAGATTTAAGGTATATAACATAACGTTTTGATATACATATACCTAGTGAAATGAATACAACACTCAAGCAAGTTAACATATCTATCATCTCAAATGTGTTGTATTTATTTTAAGTGTTCTTTTAGCTAAAAAGACCTAAGATCTACTCTCTTAGGAAATGTGCAGTATGTAAGTATGTAATACAATGTTATTAACTACAGTTTTCATGCTATACATTAGCTCTCTAGATTTATCTTACATGACTGCAACTTTGCACCCTTTGACTTACGTACCCTTTGATTTACATCTTCCCATTTCTTGTGCCCTTGCTCCTGGTAACCACCATTATACTTTATATTTCTATCTATTTGACTTTTTAAAAAAGATTCCACATATAAGTGAGATTATGCAGTATGTTTCTGTCTTTGGCTTATTTCACTTATTATAATGTCCTCTAGGTTCATCTATGTTGTGTCTTATTTTCCCCTTTTTTCAGGATGGATCATTTATATTGTCTCAAAGGAGGATTTCCTTTGCTTATCAAACCAATATTTTATATTTTTTTCTTTGCTTTAGTCAAAATAGTGACCACAAAAATCACACGATCATTTTCATAATACAGTCAACTGGCAGTAAAGCTCAAGATACTCTTACTGGCAGGTGGAGTATGGGCCTAGCAATTTAAGAATAATGCTTTTAAAAAACCTGTTTTGTGGGATGTCCTTTATTACTGTGTTTTTCTATCTGTTTGATTTTGTATTCCAATGTATTTCCTTTTAGGTAGATAAAGGAAAGAAAATTTCTCATGCTAACAAGTATTAATTCTCGCAATGTCAAATTTCTTTTTTTTTCTTTAGTGCTTTTACTAAAATTACTGAGATTTAGCTGGCCACCCAGCTAACAACCAGATACTTAAGACTTCTTTACAGCTAGGCGGGAAGATATGTCTATGATCTGGGCTAATGATAATTTAGCAGAAGTTATATTTGCTTTTCAGAGGAGTGTGTGTGACCTGTTGATATTTTTGTTTCTTTCCAACCAACTGGAATGTAGAAGTGGCTGCAGAAGCTGGAGCAAACATTTTGGAGCTGCTATGGGAAACTATGTGATGAGAATGCTAGAGCAGCAAAAGAGCTGGCCCTAGTTTACGTATCCTTGGACTATTGCATGAGAGAGAAATAAATTACTATCTTGTTTAAACATAGTTATATTTGGATTGTTCTTACAGCTGCAGATACTTATTTCATAAATACAATGTTACCACCAAATGAGCAAAATAGGTGGAAAAATTATGCAAAAAGACCCACACATTGAATGGCTCTACGGAAACTGTGTTTTTGAAAGTCACAAATGAACTTTCAAACAGAATTTGATGCTTTGGACATTATGTCAAATTAACCAAAATGCCAAGACCTAGGTAGGTAACCATGTGATCCCAACTGTGTGGAAGAATGCATTTGGTGGTGATGGGGAGTGTGGTTAACAGGAAGTACAGGCTTTTTCCACAAGTGAAGCTAATGGTCAGCTACATCCAGTTGCTACCATGCAGAAATGCAGGTTCAGTATAGCTTCGTCTTCCTTTTTTTTTTTTTTTCTTCATGAATAACTAGAATCCCAGAAACTTATATGAGAACTCTCACATTTAAAATATTGACAGCTGTGACATGCTACTCCATGTTAATATCATGGTCCCTTTCTTGACCATTTAAGTGACTATATTTCCAAGCATCTCTTGAACTAATAGTGTCACTATGACAGTTCTGGTCATTGTGACTGTAAGCTAAGTCTCAGGTTGGGGACTTTGAAGACAGCCTTATAAAAGTGGGCTGGCGCAGTTGGAAAGCACATCTTTTGTCTTTTACTGTTTTGTTTGTTTCTTGGTGTAACACTTTTAAAATGCTGAAGGTAATCAAAATGCAAGGATAAAAACCACATGCTAAGGTCAGATGGCAGTGTACAATGATGCAATAAACATCTATGTACACACATCATTTCTCCCCTGTGTGAGTGTATCTGAGGATATATTCTCTTGAGAGGAAATTACTGAGTCAAAAGAATATGCATTTCACATTTTGATAGATTTTACCAAATTTTTCTTCTTAGAGAAAGTAATGATTTACAGTCTCAACAGTAATGTAAGTGATGGCTCTCCTCCTGCAACCTGGCCAAAATAGGGTAGTACAAAACTTTTCATCTTTGTCAACTCAATGGATAGAAACATTGTTGGCATCACTTTTAGATAAATTTGTGAACGTTTTAATGTTTAAGAGCCAAATGATTTTTTTCGGTGTGTTCTTCGTCCATTTTTCTATTGTTACTTTTTCTTATGGGTTAGTAAAGATCCTATAGACAGTGAGAATTCATGCTTTATCTTGATAAATGTAAATATTTCATCAAAATTTGGCTTTTGACTTTGTTTATAGTGGTTTTGCCTTGCCAATACCGTTTCATTTTTACATAGTTATCAATCTTTTCTTTATGGCTTCTTTTGACTCTTAGAAAGATCTTCCCCACCTCATGATTGTAAAGCCCATTTTTCCAATTTACTTAATTTAATTGTATTTATTATTATAGTTTCCTTTTTAACATTTGAACTTGTGACCATCTGGATTTTATTTCGTGTAAGAAATGAAATGGGAGTAAAATTATTCTAAAAATTCCAGATGGCTCAGCAGGTGTCCCAACATCATTTAAGGAACATTCCATATTTTCACCACTGTTAGTTAAGGTCAATGATTCACTTTCTAAAACACTGCATATTTAGGGGGTTATTTCTGGATGGTATTATGTCCTATTTATCTGTCTATTCATTCCATGTGATTTTAATTACTAAAGCTATATTGACATATGATAGGGCTCGTCCTCTGTCATTATTCTTTTCAGTTAGAGTTTCCATTATTCTTACATGCTAACTTTTCTACTTTAATTTTAGAATCAGCATGCCAATGTTGAAAAAAATCCTATTGATATTTTAATTGGCATTTCATTCCATGCATAGATTCATTTAGAAAAAAATTGACACTTTTAAAATTTTTATTCTTTTTTTCCTAAAATAGGGTTTATACCTTTCTATTTTCAGTCTTTGTGTCCTTCAGTAATGTTTGCAATTTTCTTCATAGAAATATTGCATATATTTTAAAGTTTATTTTTAGACCTCCCTTCCTTCCTTCTGTCTATCCTTCCTCCTTTTCTTATTCCTCTTCCTATCTCCCATCTCCCTTCTTACCTTCTTCCAAAAGTCTTCCTTCCTTCTTTCTTTTGCTCCCTCCTCCTTTTTCTCCTCTCTCCCTCCCTCATTCTTCCCTTCCTCCTTTCTCCTTTACTTCCTCATTCTTTATTTCCTTCTTTAACTTTTACCTACTATAAATGGGATATTTTCTTTCACTGTATTTTTTAATGAGTTAGTTGCTTTGAGATTAGCATAATTTAAAGCATGTATTTTTAAATTAAAAGCATGTAAAAGAATATATATAATATCCTACCTATGGACTTAAAAAATACTGGTGCTCTTGAAGCTTCTTGTGTGTCCTTTCATAAACACTTTCTTCCCTCCTCCTCCTCCTAGGTAAGCTAGTATATTGAATTTTGTGTTGACCATTTCCTTGATCTTTCTTACTGTTTTCCAGAATATTAATGTGAATTCTCAAATAATGTTTTAGTGGTGTCTGCTTTCATCAGTATATAAGTAGTATGTATTCTTTGGGTTTTGTTTTTTGTTTTTACTTTTTACTCAAAGTTGTTTTTTTGTGTGTGTTCATCTATTCTGGTGAGTGTAAAGATAGCATTTATTTACTTATTATTTATTTATTGTTTGTAATAAATTTCCTTGCTATTTACTGTTGCATTTGTGACAATACAAAAATTATTTATTCATTCTACTTGTAACAGACATTTGGATTATTTCTAATTTATCTGATATTACAAATAATATAGCAATAAACGTACATGTCTCCAGATGCACCTATGTGAGACAGTCTAAGGTACATAGTTAAAAATGGTATGACTAACTTACAGGAACATTATGCTCAACTTTAGCTAATAAGATGATGTCAAATTATTTTCTGAGTGTTTGTATCAATTTCTGTTCCCACTACAAGCAACAAAAATTCCCACCACTCCACACACTTTTCAACTCTTGATAGAGTTGAAAACACACACACACACACACACACAAATCTAGGTATACATGCATTATACTTAGATTTTTAAAATTAAAGTTTTATATATATGTATACACACACATATATACACACATGCTATATATATAAAATATATGTGTGTATATATATCTCTTTAATTTTAAAAATCTAGGTATAATGCATGTATGAAAAAGTGCACATATAAATGTATAGCTCATGGACTATTCACACAGTGACCACATCTAAGGTCAAGACACAAGACATTACCAGTAATCCAGAACTCTCTCTGAGGCTCCCTTTTAGTTTCTCCCAAGTGTAAACACTACCCTGAGTGTAATAACTCTTTAGTTCTAGCTGTTTTTGTGTTTTACATCAATGGCATTGTACAATATGTACTTTTTGTGACTAGCTTTCATTTCAACATTATAAGCTTCCTCTCCACTGTGAATGCAGTTGATTTTTTTTTCCATTGGTATGTAGTATTTCACTGTGTGAATCTACATCAATATATTCATCTAACTGTTGATTTGCAGGATTGGGTTATAACTAGTAATGCTGCTTTGAATATTCTAGTACGTATATTTGTGAACATATGTATGTATTTCTGTGAGATTTTATAGAATTCCTGAGTCATAGGATATGTATGTGTTTGGTTTTATCACATATAGCTAAACAGCTTTCCAAAGCGGTTTAAGAATTTTCAGTGCCAACAGCATATAAGAGAGTTCTGTTTGCTCCATATCCTTGACAACAGTTGAGCTTGTTAGTCTTTATTCTACACTTTATGTTGGATGTATAATGGTACCTTATGTTTTCAATTTGCATTTTACAAATGAACAATAGAGTCAAATATCTTTTTATATGTTTATTGGTCATTTGTCTATCCTTTTCTGAAAAATGTCATTTATTATTCATTTTTCTATTAGGTGGTTTTTTTTCTTATAAATTTATATGAATTCTTTATATATTCTAATGTGATTCTTTGCCAGATACATGTGTCGTAAATATCTTCTTCCATTTGGTGGTTGCCTTTTAACATCATTTGGTGAAGAGAAGCTTTCAATTTTAACATCAGTTTTTATTTTTTTATATTTTAAGAAGCGTTGCTACTTTATTAGTGTGAAATGGGGTGCTATTGTTCTAATTTGTATGTTTCTGATTATTAATATTGTTGGACATCTTTTTACATGATTATTTGTATTTATGTTTTCTCTTTTGTGAACTTCCTCTTCATATTTATTATTATTTTTTGCACCTTTTATTTTTTGGTCTATGGTTTTTTTGTCTTTGTCTATGTTATAATTAATATAATATCAAAATTAATATGTTTTAGTTACACATGTACAAATATTTCTCTCAGCTTATTGCTTGATTTTTATATTTTTATCTTTAGAAATATTTTGTTAATTTTCAGTTATGAAGATATTATCCTACATTTTCTTCTAAAAGTTTTTAAATATTTGTGTTTTATGTTTACATTGTTTGATTCTTCTAGAATTAATTTTTGTGTAGGGCGTCAGGAGTCCTTGTGTATTTCCAATTTTCTTTGCACCTTTTATTAGGCAGCCCATCATTTGCCGGTCTGATATACACTGCCAGTTCTGATATATATTAGGTATATGTGTGTATTGGTTTTCTATTCTGTTCCACAGGTCTGTTTGTCTTTCCTTGAGTGAGTAACAGACTGTTTAAAATTCTGTAGCTTTATGATAAATCTTTGTATCTGGTGAAAGTAGTAGTCCCAATTTTTTTTCCTTCAGGAGTATCTTGGCCTTTTGCTATTCCACAAACATTTAGAATCAACTTTTTTTTTTTTATCAAGATCTATGAAATTATCTGATAGTATATTCATGACACTTGAACTGAGCCTGTTGATCAGTATTTTTTGACAGATGCTCAGTAAGGATTCTAGATGGGACAAGCATTTGTGAATAGCACTGTCATAATTATTTCTGAATATTAAGCATATCTCTGCTCATTAAATGCATTAATGGACATTAAGTGTTGTACCCATCAGGAAGCAAGGTGGCAAGGGAGCTTGGGAGATATAGAATGCAGAGGTCAGCCTTCAGAGGCATAGAGGAAAATAAAAAGTGGTAGAGACTTGATTGAAAGATGAGAGTCCTACAGGTAAATAGATACTAGATGTCTTTTTGCAATAGTTCATCCATTCATTCTTTAGTTAGATGAATTCCATGCTCTAATACTTTCTTCAAGAAGAATTCATGATGATGATTTCATCCTGAGTTCTTGTGTTTTTGAAAATAATGTTCTGTCATCTGTATAGCTGGATTACATTGTGCTGAATATAAAATTCCTCAGTCACAGTTTTCTCTTCACTTAGGAATTTGTAGGCAATATTCCATATTTTATAGTTGAATACTATAAAAACATGTTTTTATAGTATTCAATATTCTATATTTTATAGTTGAATTCTATGAAAAAGTATTTTTTAGTATTCAACTATAAAATATAGAATATTGAAATACAGAAGTTTAATGACAGTTTCTCTATTTTTAAAATCTATAGGTATTTTTTTTGTCTGAATGCATAAAGAATTCTTGAAGAATTCTTACAGAACTGTGCAGTTCCATAACTTTATTACAAAATGCCTTAATGTTGCATTCTGTATAAAATATTTCTTGAAAAAGTGTTTTCCTATCTCAGTATATTTAATCCAGTCATCTTTATTTCTTAAATTTTAAATTCAAAGACTTTTGTTCTGTTGTAGTTTTTCATTTCTCTTCTTCAGGGATATCACTTGCACATATTTGCATTTCTTTTTTCTATCATCTATGTCTACTATTGTTCCCTAATTTTAAGAATTTTGTAGGGGTGCCGAATAGATGGTGGAATAGAAACAGCAGAGTTCAGAGGCTCCCATCATGGAGAAAAACAGACAAACAAACAAACAAACAAACAAAAACCATACTAAGCATGTGAATCCTTCACCAGCAGCCAAGGTATTCAGGTTTTCTCATCAGAACTGACTAGGAGGCTGGTGTGAGAGAGAGAAGGAAGAACAGTGTGGTGTGGCCACCTGCCTGAGAGCCACATGGGGCAGGGGAGCTCCTCCTCCAAAACCAAGGGAGGCAGTGAGTGAGCGTGCTACCCAGCCGGGAATCTGTGCTTTTTTGATGAAACTGTGCAACCCACAGATTGGAAGATCCCACTCGTGAACCCACGCCACTGAGGCCTAGTGTCTCAACAGCAGAATGTGCAGACTCTTAAGAGCTTCTCATCTGGAATCGGCTTAAGATTACCGAACTCTCTAAGCCATTTGAACTCCTTGAGGGAGGGGCAGCAGCCAGCACTGGGGCTCACAACTGCCTAACACGCTAAGCTTCCTCGGCAGATGAACACCCAGAAAAGGGTGGCACCCATTTCTAAAGCCCCAGGCTGTGTTTTTCCCCTGCCGGAGCCAGGGAGGCTAGATGGCTTGGTTCCAAGACTTGTCACCCCACAGCCCAATACACTGGCTGTGGCAGTCTGTGGCCTGAGTGCCTCTACAGGCCTGACTTAACCATCCTTCCTCATTGGGTGGGACTTCCCTGCAGGAACTCCAATAACTCCAGCCAGGGGCTCAGGGACAGAACCTGAATCCCGCAGGACCTGAGCCCCTAAGGAAAGGGAGGCCACAGTCTCTGCAGACCAGCAGATTTAGCCTTTCTTCCTGGTAGTTCTAAGGAATCCAGGCAGCCCAGACAAGTAGGTTTCCCCCGCAGTGAGGCACACCACCTCTACCAAGGGACAAAGTGCTTTGTTAAATGGGTATTGTTCTCCATGGTACCCAACTGTGTGAGACCCTCCAATGGGGTTATCAGAAACCCTATACAAGAGCAATCCTACTGGCATCAGGTTGGTGCCCCTGGAGCTCAGAGGTCCTAGAGGAAGGAGAAGGCACCCAGCCTCCTTGAGTGACATCTCCAGGCATGGGAGTGAATCAGATGAATAGGGCCTGAAGTGAACCCCCAGCAAATGAAGAGGGACCTGACCACTGAAAGAAAAACAAGCAGAAAGAAACAATAAAAGCAGCAACAAAAAAGCCCCCACAAAAACCCCATCCAAGGGTCAGGGCCTCAAAGACCGACTCTAGACAAACTCAGGAAGATGAGAATCAACAAAAAAATGCTGAAAACCCAAAAGGCCAGAATGTCTCTTCTCCTCCAAATAATTGCAACATCTTTCCATCAAGGACACAGAACTGGACAGAGGATCAGATGGGTGAATTGACAGTAGTACCCTTCAGAAGATGGGTAATAAAAAACTATGCTGCACTAAAGGAGCATGTTCTAACTCAATGCAAAGAAACTTAAGAACCTTGATAAAAGCTTATAGGAGCTGCTAACTGAATGACCAGTTTAGAGAGGAACATAAATGATCTGATGGAGCTGAAAACCCCAGCATTAGAAGTTTGTAAAACATATACAGGTATCAATAGCCAAATTGACCAAGTGGAAGAAAGGATATCAGAGTTTGAAAACCACCTTACTGAAATAAGGCATGCAGCCAAGACTAGAGATAAAAGAATGAAAAGGAATGAACAAAGCCTCCAAAAAATATGGGGCTTCATAAAAAAGACCAAACCTACGATTGCTTAGAGTACCAGAAGGAGATGAAGAGAATGGAAACAAGCTGGAAAATACACTTATATTTATGGATATATTAAGGATATTATCCAGGAGGACTTTCCCAACCTAGCAAGACAGCCCAACATGCAAATTCAGGAAATACAGAGAACACCACTAAGATACTCCATGAGAAGATCAACCCCAAGACACATAATCATCCAATTATTCAAGCTTGAAATAAAGGAAAAATTGTTAAGGGCAATCAGAGAGAAAGGCTAGGTCACCTACAAAGAGAAGCCCATAAGATTAAAACTACACCTCTCAATAGAAACCCTGCAAGCCAGAAGAGATTGGGGGCCAAATTCAACGTTGTTAAAGAAAAGAGTTTTCAACCCAGAATTTCATATCCAGCCAAATTAAGCTTCATAAGCAAAGGAGAAATAAAATCATTTTGAGACAAATGTTGAGGGATTTCATTATCACCAGGCCTGCCTTGCAAGAGCTCCTGAGAGAAGCATTAAATATGGAAAAAAAGCACCCAGTACCAGTCACTGCAAAACACACCAAAATGTAATGACCAATGACACTATGAAGAAACTGCATCAACTAGTGTGCAAAATAACCAGCTAGTATCATGATGACGGGATCAAATTCACACAGAAAAATATTAACCTTAAATGTAAATGGGCTAAACGCCCCAATTAAAAGACACAGACTGGCAAATTGGATAGAGTCAAGACCCATTGGTGTGCTGTATTCAGGAGACCCATCTAATGTGCAAAGACACACATAGGCTCAAAATAAAGGGATGGAGGAAAGTTTACCAAGCAAATGGAAAGCAAAACAAAAACAAAACCAAAACAAAACAAAACAAAAACCAAAAAACCAAAAACCAAAAAAAAACAAAACAAACAAAAACCCACAGGGATTTCAATCCTAGTCTCTGACAAAACAGACTTTAAAACAAACAAAGATCAAAAAAGGATAAAAAGGACATTACATTATGGAAGAGGGAACAATTCAACAAGAAGAGCTAACTATTCTAAATATACATGCACTCAATACAGTCGCACCCAGATTCATAAAACAAGTTTATAAGACATACAAAGAGACTTAGACTTTCACACAATAATAGTGGGAGATTTTAACACCTCACTGTCAGTATTAGAACTAGACAGAAAATTAATAAAGATATTCAGGACTTGAACTCAGCTCTGGATCAAGTGGGCCCAGTAGACATATGCAGAACTCTCCAACCCAAATCAACAGAATATACATTCTTCTCAGTGCCACATGGCACTGATTCTAAAATAGACCACGTAATTGGAAGTAAAACGCTCCTCAGCAAATGCAAAATAACTGAAATCATAACAAACAGTCTTTCAGAACACAGTGCAATCAAATTAGAACTCAGGATTAAAAAACTCACTCAAAAACACAGAATTGCACAGAAATTGAACAACCTGCTTCTGAATGACTCCTGGGTAAACAATGAAATTAAGGCAGAAATCAAGAAGTTCTTTGAAACCAATGAGAACATGGAGACAATGTACCAGAATCTCTGGGACACAGCTAAAGCAGTGTTAAGAGGGAAATTTATAGCACTAAATGCCCACATCAGAAAGCTTGGAAGATCTCAAATTGACACTGTAGAATCACAGTTTAAAAAGCTAGAGCATCAAGAACAAACTAATCCAAAAGCTAGCATAAGACAATAAGTAACTAAGATCAGAAAAGAATTGAACTAGATAGAGACATGAAAAGCCCTCCAAAAAGATCAATAAATCCAGGAGCTGGTTTTTCAAAAAAAATTAACAAAATAGACCACTAGCTAAACTAATATAGAAAAAAAGAGAAGAATTAAATAGATACAATAAAAAATGATAAGGAAATATCACCACTGACCCCACAGAAATACAAACTACCATCAGAGAATACTATAAACACCTCTATGCAAATAAACTAGACAATCTAGAAGAAATGGGTAAATTCCTGGACACATACACACTCCTAAGTCTAAACAATTAAGAAGTTGAATTCCTGAATAGACCAGTAACAAGTTCTGAACATGAGGCAGTAATTAATAGCCTACCAACCAAAAAAGCCCAGGACCAGATGGACTCACAGTTGAATTCTACCAGAAACACAAAGAGGAATGGTACCATTCCTTGTGAAACTATTCCAAACAATTGGAAAGGAGGGACTCCTCCCTAACTCATTTTATGAAGCCAGCATCATTCTGATACCAAAAACAGGAAGAGATACAACAAAAAAGGAAAACACTAGGCCAGTATTTCTGATGAACATCGATGCAAAAATCCTCAATAAAATCCTGACAAATCAAATCTAGCAGCAAATAAAAAAAACTTATCCACCATGATCAGGTTGGCTTCATCCCTGCGATGCAAGGCTGATTCAACATATGCATATCAATAAACATAATCCATCACATTAAACAGAACCAAAGACAAAAACCACATGATTATCTCCATAGATGCAGAAAAGGCCTTTGATAAAATTCAACATCCCTTCGTATTAAAAACTCTTAACAATTCCAGCACTTTAGGAGCTGAGGCAGGTAGATCACGAGGTCAGGAGTTCAAGACCAGCCTGATCAACATGGTGAAACCTCGTCTCTACTAAAAATACAAAAATTAGCTGGGCATGGTGGCATGTGCCTGTAACCCTAGCTACTCGGGAGGCTGAGGAAGGAGAATCGCTGGAATCTGGGAGAGGGGGTTGCAGTGAGCCAAGATTGCGCCACTGCACTCCATCCCGGGCAACAAGAGCAAGACTCCATCAAAAAACAAACAAAACAAAAAAACCACCTCTTAATGACAAACCCACAGCCAATTATCATATCAATATCATATTGAATGGGCAAAAGCTGGAAGCATTTCCTTTGAAAACTTGTACAAGACAAGGATGGCCTCTCACACTACTCATATGCAACATAGTATTGGAAGTTCTGGACAGGGCAATCAGACAAGAGAAAAAACAAAGGGTATTCAAACAGGAAGAGAGGAAGTCAAATTGTTTCTGCAGACTGCATGATTCTACATTTAGAAAACTCCATCACCTCAGCCCCAAAACTCTTTAAACTGATAAGCACCTTCAGCAAAGTCTCAGGATACAAAATCAATGTGCAAAAGTTATGAGCGTTCATTTATACCAATGATAGACACACAGCCAAATCATGAATGAACTCCCATTCATAATCGCTAAGAAGAAAATAAAATACCTAGGAATACAGGTAACAAGAAATATGAAGGACTTCTTCAAGGAGAACTACAAACCACTGCTCAAAGAAATCAGAGAGGACACAAACAAACGGAAAGACATTCCATCCTCATGGATAAGAAGAATCAATATTGTGAAAATGGCCATAATGCCTGAGGTAATTTATAGATTCAGTACTATTCCCATCAAACTACCATTGATATTCTTCATAGATTTAGGAAAAACTATTTTGGATTTCACATGTAATCAAAGAAGACCCCACATAGCCACGACAATCCTAAGCACAAAGAACAAAGCTGGAGGCATTGTGGTACCTGGCTTCAAACTATACTACAAGGCTACAGTAACCAAAACAACATGGTACTGGTACCAAAGCAGATACATAGACCAATGGAACAGAACAGAGACCTCAGATATAACACCACACAGCTATAATCATCTGATTTTCAACAAATCTGCTAAATACAAGCAATGGGGAAAGGATCTTCTATTCAGTAAATGATGCTGCGAAAACTGGCTAGCCATATGCAGGAAACTGAAACTAGATGCTTTCCTTACACCTTATACAAAAATTAACAAGGATTAAAGACTTAAATGTAAAACCCAAAACCCTAAAAAACCCTAGAAGAAAATCTAGGCAATACCATTCAGGACATGGGCATGGGCAAAGATTTCGTGACAAAAACACCAAAAGCAATTGCAACAAAAGCCAAAATTGATAAATAGGATCTAAGTAAATTAAATAGCTTCTGCACAGCAAAAGAAACTATAAGACTGAACAGGCAACCTACAGAACGGGAGAAAATTTTTGCAATCTACCCATCTGACAAAGGTCTAATATCCAGAATCTACAAGAAACTTAAACAAATTTACAAGAAAAAACAACTCCCTCAAAAAGTGGGCAAAGGATATGAACAGACACTTCTGCAAAGAAGACATTTACGTGGCCAACAAACATATGAAAAAAAGCTCAACGTCACTGATCATTAGAGAAATGCAAATCAAAACTACAATGAGACAGCATCTCATACAGGTCAGAGTGGCGATTATTAAAAAGTCAAGAAACAATAGATGCTGGCAAGGCTGTGGAAAATAGGAACGCTTTTACACTGTTGGTGGGAATGTAAATCAGTTCAACTGTTGTGGAACACAGTATGACAATTCCTCAAGGATCTAGGACCAGAAATACCATTTGACCCAGCAATCCCATTACTATGTACATACCCAAAGGAATACAAATCATTTTACTATAAAGACAAGTGCACATGTATGTTTATTGCAGCATTATTTAACATGGCAAAGACATGGAACCAACCCAAATGCCCATCAATGATACACTGGATAAAGAAAATGTGGTATATATGCACCACAGAATATTATGCAGCCATAAAAAGGAATGAGATCATGTTCTTTGCAGGGACATGGATGACACTGGAAGCCATTCTTCTCAGCAAACTAACACAGGAACAGAAAATGAAATACCACATGTTCTTACTCGTAAGTGGGAGCTGAACAACAAGAACACATGGACACAGGGAAGGGAACAACACACACCAGAGCCTGTTGGGAGGTGGGGGGTGAGGGGAGGGAACTTTGAGGGCCAGTCAATAGGTGCAGCAAACCACCATGGCACATGTATGGGTATGTAACAAACCTGCACGTTCTGCACATGTATTCCATTTTTTTAGAAGAAAGAATAAAAAGAATTTTTCATTGATGGTTTTTGTTTGATTTTGCTAACATTTCTCAACCCTGTAGTCCTTGTCCCTTACTGAGTTCTCAACAAATATTTTCTCTTTTGCTGGTTATAATTTAATTTGCATTTTTGGTGATATGTTTTTTCTTACTTTTTCCCCCTTGTACTTTGAAAGCTTATTTTTCATGTGCTCCCATTATCCCATCCTATATTCCCTATATGCTTGTGTCTATACTTTAGATCTTCATTTTAAATGTTTTGGATTCATGGAAATATTTATCATGACTTTCATCTGCTCTATAGACATATTTTCTAAGGTTTGTTTTTCTTCATTCTTTTGTCTCTTTTTTCCCTTGAAGTACCACTGTAGAAAGATAATGTTTCTTTTTTTAAACTACTTATTTACTAATCTTGCAATAGTTATATACAGAGGTTTATTTGTGGGAACTTCCAAGGTAGAACTCAGGATAGCAGGGATTAATTCTGGTTTGAAATAAAGTTATTATTGGCTGAGCACGGTGGCTCACGCCTGTAATTTCAGCACTTTGGGAGGCGGAGGCAGGCAGATCACTTTATGTCAGGAGTTCAAGACCAGCCTGGCCAACATAGTGAAACTCTGTCTCTACTAAAAGTAGAAAAATCAGCCAGGCATGGTAGCGCATGCCTGTAATCCCAGCTACTCTAGAGGCTAAAACAGGAGAGTCGCTTGAACCTGGGAAGTGGAGGCTGCAGTGAGCCAGGATTGTGCACTGCACTCCAGCGTAGGTGACAGAGCAAGAGTCTGTCTCAAAAAAAAAAGAAAAAAAAAAGAAAAAGAAAAGAAAATGACAGAAAGTTATAACAGGGTTTTTCTTTGTGTGTGTGTGTGTGTGTGTGCGCGCATGCACGCGCCTGTGTCTTTGTGTTCTGCCACTCCTCTCTGATTAAAACAGATCAGGGGCTTCAGTGCTGATCATAATTCATTTTGTCATCTACCCTGACTGAGAGCCTCCTCTCTATATGTATGATGTGACTGTGTATTTCCTTATTCTTTGTTGCTCCTGTTACTCCATGATGCTAATTGGGGTCAAGGGAAGATCCTACTACCAAGTTGGAGACTCACTACCAAGTTGGGAGTTCCAAAATACAGAATAATTCATTTTTATTTTCACAGAGCTAGTAGGGGAAAACTGTTTGGTCAGGTTTGTCTAATATTAAAAAGCTGTCTAGTCTTAGAGTCTTCCTGGGTTGCCCCTGCCTGTTTCCACTTTTTAAAAACTTTAGTGGATTTGGTAGTTCTTCCTCATCTACTGTAGTCTATGGTTACAGATGTCCAAGTTTGGTCGGAGATGATGTTTTTATATTTTTTAAAATTATTTGTATTCTTTGGGTAGTGATTTTTAAGTGATGAAGGGGAATAATGAACAATGGTATGTCACCATTTTAAATTTTGAAATCCATTTTGCTGAATACACTTTGCATAAAAATTAATCTAATACAGCTATATTCTCTGTGTATTATAAAATAGAACTCTATTCTCATCACATGTATCAACCTCTATTCATCATCATGACAGGTGCTGTCCCTCATAAACAGAGACATTAAAAAAAATGTAAGAAAAACTTTTAGCTTCTTCTCCATTCTATACCATTTAAGACAAATTAGGAATTGAGAATTGAATTATGTTTACCTATCAAAATAACCGATGCCTTCTTAAGATATGTTCTGGAGCTCCACAGGAATCCTAAGGTATCAGATATCAAATTTGTAATGTAGTTCCTATGAGAAATAATCTGAGAATAAAAAGGGGAAAAAAGCACCTCTCTCAATTGTTGAAATAGAACATTTGCTTCCTCCAGAAAGGCTTCAACATACCAAATCAGGACCAAATTAGAAGCTGGGGATGTTTTTGTGTGAACTATACTCTTGTTCCTAAACTCAACTCTCTTTTTCCATTCTTTGGTTAGCATTCATCCATCCCTACTTGTCTATCATTGCTGTTCATGCTGGGTTTCAGAGGACTAGCTCAAGAGGCAGTGGCAAAGTAATTCTAGTTTTCTTTTTCATGATCTGGGATGTTCTTCCTACCTTAATACCCATCCATAGCTCAAAATGGGTGGGCTGGAGGAAGAAGATAAGATGGATGATCAATGTTGAGAAAGAGGAAGTGGAAAATTCTAATTCCTCTCTGCTCAAGCTCCAGTTATAATCACTTATTGAAGATTTTTTCTTCCATTTCTTTTTCTCCAAGATCTTCTCTTATCCCCATTACAGTGTTTTATCACTTTGGAGATCCTGTAAGTTTTGTCTATAACTCTTATAGTAGTAAAAATGGAAGAGCCACTTACAAGATTGTTACAGATATTGAGCACCACCATCTCAAAACTGTAATTTTCATCTTTGAGCAAATGTGATGTTGACCACTTTAATTGTGAGGTACAGATTTTTAATGTATATTTACATGCCTGTGAGACAGAAAAGGGTCAGTGAAGATCTATTCATCTGTTGTTAGATAAAACATTGTAATTCTTGGTAAATTTAAGAAAAAGAGGATCAAATGACTTACTTCAGCTACTCTTTCCTCGTCATCCTCCAAAAACAGGATTAGGGGCACCAAGCCTTCTAGAATCACATCATTCAGCATCCATGTGTACTGTCTCATATCCCTAACTAATTCACCAAAGTGTTGAATTGCCATACTTCGAATGCCTCCATCAATCTGTAAAAGAAAAAGGTCTTATTTGATGATAATATTAGGGCTTTTTTCTTCAATCAGTAATCTACACATGCACATACATACACACACGATATAAATATACTATATATGTATATGTCTATACATACAGTATGTGAAATTTTATTTATTTTTTAAAAAATTCACCTTGGGTTAAAGTAGGGTGTCTTTTAATTTTAAAATAATATTTGCTTACTTATTATTCACAATAACCAAGGTATGGAATTAACCTGTGTCCATCAATGGAATAATTGAAATACTTTTCAGCCTTAAAAAAGAATAAAATCCTGTCACGTATGACATGGATGAACTTGGAGGACATCATGCTATTTGAAATTAGTCAGGGACAGAAAGACAAATATTGCATGATCTCACTTATATGTGGAATATTAAAAGGTTGAACTCATAGAAGAGGAGAGTGGGACTAGGTTGCCAGCAGCTGAAGGGTGGTGGGAGGCACTGGGGGAGATGTTGGTTAAAGGATACAAAGTTTCTGTTAGACCAGATGAATAAATTCTAGAGATCTAATGTAAGTCTACTTACATTAAACTATAGTTAATAATGTAATGTATACTTAAAAATTGCAAAGAGATTAGGTCTTAAATGTTCTCACTACACAAACAAAAAAAGATATGTGAGGTAATGGCAATGTTAATTTTGTTTGATTTAATCATTTCACAATGTATAAATATATCAAAACATATTGGATTCTGTAAATGTATACTATTTTAATTTATTAATTATGCCTTAATAAAGCTGAAAAAAATATAAACCAGTAAAAAATTACTTACCAAAATTCAGATTGCATTACCAAAAACTCCTGTGAAAAATTAGTTTCTTAAATTCAGGAAGATGATTAGTATTTAATAATATCCTAAAAGTATAAACTGAAATAGTATGTATAACTTGGAGATAATTTTTATAAGGATACTTATAATAATGTAACCATGCTGTGTTCAAAGGCTGGAGGACTTTGCTGAGTTGCCACTGAGTAGCAATGGAAGCTCTATACATACCGGCACATAACCAGGTTTTCAAGGGCTACTTATGCCAAATAGGAAGGTAATTGGATAAAAATGATTCTAGAAAGGAAAAATTGCAAGTAAGAAGAGGTTAATTTTTTAATTTTATTTATTTATATTTTATTAGATACAGGGTCTCACTCTGTTGCCCAGGCCAGAGTACAGGGGCAGGATCGTAGCTCACTGCAGCTTTTAACTCCTGAGTTCCAACAATCCTCCTGCTGGTCTCAAAATCTTGGGCTCAAGCAATCCTCCTATGTCAGTCTTGGAAAGTGTTGGGATTACAGGCGTGAGCCACTGCACTTGGCCCAAATTTTAAAAATATAATATCACTTTCTGGTTTTCAAGAAACGTTTATAATCTCATTGATTTTTTTTTTAATGTGAGCATTCTGACTACTTTATCACATATATGACCTTGGCCAAATATTGCCTTCTCTTTGCCTTAGTTTCTTTACATGAAAATTGGATAATAGTAATACAATTGCTTAGAGATTTATGTAAGATAGCTCATGTAAATCCTTTAGAATAGCCCCTGGTATATATTAAGTGTTAAATAAATTAAGCCACTTTTTTTTTTTTTTTTTTTTACTTTAAGTTCTGGGGTACAAATACAGAAAGTTTAGGTATGTTACAAAGGTCTATGTGTGCCATGGTGGTTTGCTGCACCTATCACCCCATCATCTAGGTTTTAAGCCCCACATGCATAACTATTTCTCCTAATGTTCTCCCTCCCCTTGCTACCCACCCCCCAAGTGGCCCTGGTGTATGTTGTTCCCCTCCCTGTGTCCATGTGTTTTCATTGTTCAACTCCCACTTACGAGTGAGAACATGAGGTGTTTCATTTTCTGTTCTTGTGTTAGTTTGCTGAGAATGATGGCTTCCAGCTTCATCCATGTCCCTGCAAAAGACATAATCCTCATTCCTTTTTATGGCTGCATAGTAGTCCATGGTGTATATATATCACATTTTCTTTATCCAGTTTAACATTGATGGGCATTTGGGTTGGTTCCATGACTTTGCTACTGTAAGTAGTGCTGCAATAAATATACATGTGCATATGTCTTTAGAGCAGAATGATTTATAATCCTTTGGGTATATACCCAGAAATGGGATTGCTGGGTCAAATCGTATTTCTGGTTCTAGATTCTTGAGGAATCACCATAACGTATTCCACAATGGTTGAACTAATTACATTCCCACCAACAGTGTAAAAATGTTCCTATTTCTCCACAGCCTCATCAGCATCTATTATTTTTTTGACTTAATAATCACCATTCTGACTGGCATGAGATGGTATCTCACTGTGGTTTTGATTTGCATTTCTCTAATGATCAGTGATGTTGAACTTTTTTTCATATGTTTTTTGGCCATGTAAATGTTTTCTTTTGATAAGTGTCTGTTCATATGCTTTGCCCACTTTTTGATGGGGTCTTTTTTTTTTCTTGTAAATTTAAGTTTCTTGTAGATTCTGAATATTAGATCTTTGTCAGATGGGTAGATGGCAAAAATTTTCTCCCATTCTGTAGGTTACCTATTTACTCTGATAATAGTCTGTTTTGCTGTGCAGAAGCTCTTTACTTTAGTTAGATTCTATTTGTGAATTTTGTTTTTGTTGCAATTGCTTTTGGCGTTTTTATAATGAAGTCTTTGCCCATGCATATGTCCTGAATAGTATTGCCTAGGTTTTCTTTGAGGGTTTTTATGGTTTGGGGTCCTACATTTAAGTCTTTAAGCCATGTTGAGTTAATTTTTGTATAATGTATAAGGAGGGGTCCAGTTTCAGTTTTCTGCATATGGCTAGCCAGTTTTCCCAGACCATTTATTAAATAGGGAATCTTTTCTCCGTTGCTTGTTTTTGGCAGGATTGTTGAAGATCAGATGATTGTAGATGTGTGGTGTTATTTCTGAGGTCTCTGCTCTGTTTCATTGGTCTATATATCTGTTTTGGTACCAGTACCATGTTGTTTTGGATACTGTAGCCTTGTAGTATAGTTTGAAGTCAGGTACCATGATGTCTTCAGCTTTGTTCTTTGTGCTTAAGATTGTCTTGGCTATATGGGCTATTTTTTGGTTCCATATGAAATTTAAAGTAGGTTTTTCTAATTCCGTGAAGAATGTCAGTGGTAGTTTGATGGGAATAGCACCAAACCTGTAAATTACTTTGGGCAATATGGCCATTTTAATAATATTGATTTTTTTTATCCATGAGGATGGAATGTTTTTCCATTTGTTTGTGTCCTCTCTGACTTCCTTGAGCAGTGGTTTGTAGTTCTCCTTGAAGATGTCCTTCACATCCCTTGTTAGCTGTATTCCTGGGTATTTTATTCTCTTTGTAGCAATTGTGAATGAGTGTTCACTCATGATTTGGCTCTCTGCTTGTCTATTGTTGGTGTATAGAAATGCTTGTGATTTTTGCACATTGACTTTGTATCCGGAGATTTTGTGAAGTCGCTTATCAGCTTAAGGAGTTTTGGGGCTGAGGTGATGGGGTTTTCTAAATATAGAATCACGTCCATAAACAGAGATAATTTGACTTCCTCTCTTCCTGTGTGAGTACCCTTTACTTGTTTCCCTTGCCTGATTGCCCTGACCAGAACTTCCAATACTGTGATGCATAAGAGTGGTGAGAGAGGGCATCCTTGTCTTGTGCTGGTTTTCAAAGGGAATGTTTCCAGCTTTTGCCCATTCATATGATATTGGCTGTGTGTTTGTCATAAATAGCTCTTATTATTTTGAAATGTGTTCCAATAATACCAGCTTTATTGAGAGTTTTTAACATCAAGGAATGTTGAATTTTATCGAAGGCCTTTTCGGCATCTATTGAGATGATCATGTGGTTTTTGTCATTGGTTCTGTTTATGTGATGGATCACATTTGTTGATTTGTATATGTTGAACCAGGCTTGCATCCCAGGGATAAAGCCGACCTGATCGGGGTGGATAAGCTTTTGAATGTGCCGCTGAATTTGTTTTGCCAGTATTTTATTGAGAATTTTCTCATCAATGTTCATCAGGGATATTGACCTGAAGTTTTCTTTTTTGTTGTGCCTCTGACAGGTTTTGGAATCAGAATGATGCTGGACTCACAAAATGAATTAGGGAGAAGTCCTTGCTTTTCAGTTGTTTGGAATAGTTTCAGAAGGAATAGGACCAGCTCCTCTTCGTATGTCTAGTAGAATTCGACTGTGAAATGGTCTGGTCCTGGGCTTTTTTTTATTGGTAAGGCGGCTATTAATTACTGCCACAATTTCAGAACTTGTTATTCGTCTATTCAAGGATTCAGCTTCTTCCTGGCTTAGTTTTGGGAGGGTGTATGTGTCCAGGAATTTACCCATTTCTTCTAGATTTTACCGTTTATTTGTGTACAGATGTTTATAGTGTTCTCTGATGGTAGTTTGCAGTTCTGGGGGTGAGTTGTGATTTCCCCCTTATCATTTTTTATTGTGTCTATTTAATTCTTCATTCTATTTTTCTATATTAGTCTAGCTAGTGGTCTATTTTGTTAATTTTTTCAACAAACCAGCTCTTGGATTCGTTGACTTTTTGAAGGGTTTTTCGTGTCTTTACTTTCTTCAGTTCTGCTCTGATTTTAGTTATTTCTTGTTTTCTGCTAGCTTTTGAATTTGTTTGTTCCTGCTTCTCTAGCTCTTTTAATTGTGATGTTAGGGTGTCAATTTGAGACATTTCTAGCTTTTTTTTTTTTTTTTTTTTGACAGAGTCTCACTCTGTCGCCCAGGCTGGAGTGCAGTGGTGCAATCTTGGCTCACTGCAACCTCCGCCTCCTGGGTTTAAGTAATTCCCTGCCTTAGCCTTCCAAGTAGCTAGGATTACATGCACATGCCACCATGGCAGGCTAATTTTTGTATTTTTAGTAGAGACGGGGTTTCACCATCTTGGCCATGCTGGTCTTGAACTCCTGACCTCGTGATCCACCCACCTCAGCCTTCCAAAGTGCTGGGGTTACAGGCGTCAGCCACTGCTCCTGGCCGATATTTCTAACTTTATGACATGGACACCTAGTGCCATAAATTTCCCTCTCAACACTGCTTTAGCTGTGTCCCACAGATCCTCGTACATAGTCTCTTCTTATTGGTTTGAAAAGACTTCTTGATTTCTGTCTTAATTTCATTATTTACCCAGGAGTCATTCAGGAGCAGGTTGTTCAATTTCCATGTAATTGTGGGCTTTTGAGTGAGTGAGTTAATCCTGAGTTCTAATGTGATTGCACTGTTTTTAGAGAGTGTGTTATGATTTCAGTTCTTGTGAATTTGCTGAGGAGTGTTTTGCCTCCAATTATGTGGTCTATTTTAGAATCAGTGCCATGTGGCACTGAGAAGAATGTATATTCTGTTGATTTGGATTGGAGAGTTCTGTATATGTCTATTGGGCCCACTTGATCTATAGCTGAGCTTAAGTCCTGAATATCCTGTTAATTTTTTGTCTCGTTGATCTGTCCCTTGTTTCTCAGAGGTTTTGCTCATTCCCTTTTATTCTTTTTTCTCTAATATTGTCTGCATGCCTGATTTCACCAAGATAGTCTTCAAACTCTGATATCATTTCTTCTGCTTGGTCGATTCAGTCATTGGTACTTGTGTATGCTTCACAAAGTTCTTGTCCTGTGTTTTTCAGCTCCATCAGCTCATTTATTTTCCTCTCTAAACTGGTTATTCTAGTTAGCATCTCCTCTAACCTTCTATCAAGGTTCTTAGCTTCTTTGCATTGGGTTAGAACATGCTCCTTTAGCTCAGAGGAGTTTGTTATTACCCACCTTCTGAAGCCTATTTCTGTCAATTCGTCTATCTCATCCTCCATCCAGTTCTACGTCCTTGCTGGAGGAGGTGCTGTGACCATTTGAAGGAGAAGAGGCACTCTGGCCTTTTGGGCCTGCAGCATTGTTTTGTTGATTTTTCTCTCATCTTCATGAGTTTGTCTAGTATTGATCTTTGAGGCTGCTGACCTTTGAATCGGGTTTTTGTGGAGACTTTTTTTTGTTGTTGGTGGTGTTGCTTTCTGTTTCTTTGTTTCTCTTGCAATGGTCAGGTACCTCTCCTGTAGAGTTGCCACAGTTTTCTAGGGGTTCATTTTAGGCCTTATTCATCTGATTTGCTCCCATGTCTGGAGATGCCACTCGAGGAATCTGGAGAACAGCAAAGATGGGTGTTTGCTCTTTCGTCTGGGATCTTGAGGGGCACCAACCTGATGCCTGTAGGATCACTCCTGTATAGGGTTTCTGATGACCCCTTTTGGATGGTTTCACCCGGCTGGGTTTTATGGGGAGCAGGATCCACTTACCGAAGCACTTTGGCTGTCCCTTGGTGGAGGGGGTGTGCTTTGCTGGGGGGAAAGCTCACTTGTCTGGGCTGCCCTGCTTCCTCCAAACTAGGAGGAGGAAAGACTGTGGTCTGCTAGTGTGCAGAGACTGTGACCACCCCTTCCCGCCGGGGTTCAGGTCTAGGAAGATCAGAGTTCTGTCCCTGAGCCCCTGGCTGGAGTAGTCAGACTATCTGCCAGAAGACCTCAGTGAGGAGGGATGGGTCTAGGTCAGGCCTGAAGAGGCACTCGTCAGCAGTCTGCCACAGCTGGTGTGTTGGGCTGTGGAGGATACCTCTTGGGATCAAGCCATCCAGCCTCACTGGCTCCAGCAGGGAGAAATCATAGCCTGGAGCTATAGAGAGGGCTGCTGCCCTTCCCCTGCCCTGGGGGCTTTGTGTCTTAGGTGGCTATCAGTCTGAGTGCTGGCTGTCGCCCCTCCCCCAAGGAGTTTAAAGGGCTTAGACAGCGGGCAGCCACAGCTGTTGTGCTAGCCA
>NW_012119487.1:1487419-1548086 GCF_000951035.1 Colobus angolensis palliatus | reverse complement strand
ACCCCTACCCGCCCCTGCCCCCGCCCCAGGAGCTCAGCAGTCTTAAACAGATTCTAGCTTAGTGGCTGTTGAGAATCTGTGCAGCTCGGTGTTTGGGACCCTAGACCCTAGTGGCATGGGCTCACGAGTGGGATCTTCATGGAAAAAACACGTTTTCCCAGGCTGGGTAGCACCCTCACTCACTGCCTCCCTTGGCTGGGTGTGGGGGCTTCCCTGGCCTGTGTGGCTCTCAGGGAGGCCACAACACTACACTGCTCTGCCTTCCTCTCCATGGGTCACGCCCGCTGCCTACTCAGTTGTGATAACAAACCTGGATACCTCAGTTGCCGGTGCAGGATTTGCATGCTGTTAGGGTTCTTTTTGATGGGAGCCTCCCAAGGCTGCTGCTTCTAGTTGACCATCTTGGCCCCGCCCCTTCAAGTCACTATTATTATTACTATTCTAAAGTGTTTATGTGTTTATAAAATTCGTTTTTGCCACTACATTTGTTTTTTCCATAATTTAATAATACTGTGCTCTTCTTCATTGAAATGTAAGTGATTAAATACCTAGAAGTTTTGGTAAGATAATTTGTTGTGAAATAATTCTCTGGTTTACAATTTATCATGGAGTTCTTTAATAATACATAGATTCCCCATGGCATACCAAAGTTTTCATTCAACTTTTCTGAAACATGTTTACCATGTAAAATGAGAATTTTCAGAAGGAAGAACTTTCTGATAAAATACTTTAAAATTCAAGTTTTATATGATAATAAACATTTATTTGAGGCATGGCAAATAACAAATCTGATTCTTATAATAAACCTAATACTGTTTATGTTACCATTGCTGTTTTATCAGTGGGGAGAAAGTGATACACCAAAAGACTGAAGAAATCACTCACTCAGTGTTTGATAGCCAATAAGAGGCAGAAGAGGGATTTGAACCTAGGCAGTCCAGATATAGGGTTAACCAGTACATAGCCACAAAGCTACGATTTCATCCAAGGATAGAGGCCATTCCTTGATGATTATTCTTTTTTTCCCCAGGTTCTCACAGTGTACTTAAAAAAAAAAAAAAAGCCCGGGCACAGTGGCTCATGCCTGTAATCCCAGCACTTTGGGAGGCTGAGGTGGGCAGATCACAAGCTCAGGAGATCGAGACCATCCTGGCTAACACAGTGAAACTCCATCTCTACTAAAAAATACAAAAAATTAGCCGGGAGTGGTGGCAGGCACCTGTAGTCCCAGCTACTCGGGAGGCTAAGGCAGGAGAATGGCATGAACCCGGAAGGTGGAGCTTGCAGTGAGCCGAGATGGCGCCACTGCACTCCAGCCTGGGTGACACAGCGAGACTCCATCAAAAAAAAAAAAAAAAAGATCAGTACTTACCTAACTAATATTGTTATCTCTGGAAAAGAAATAGTGACTTCTTACAAAATGACTGTTTTCTATTGACTTATTCTGTGCCCTAACATCAGTGCTTCAACTTGAGTTTGAGCTGAACCACAAAACCTAATGATCTCACATATCTAACAGTGTCACTCACATGATCCATCAGAGGACAGTAGCTGGAACCAATTCTGGTACCCAAAGAATAGGTCACTTTGTCCAGTTTGTTTAAAAGCCTTCTAAGGGTGACCAAGGCCTGAAATACAACAGTATCGTCTTTGGAAAGGAAGGCATCCACGATGGCTATTAATATACTGCTGACATTTTCTATCTACATATAAAAGGAAAAAATGGTGGGATTTAGGAAGTAGCAGGAGACTTGAGCTGACATTCAGTATGGATACCTCGAGTCTGGGTGGCACATCGTGGTGTGCGGAAGCCGACTCACGAAAGTCTCTTGTCAAATTTTCAAAAATGTTGACTTTTTGCAAAAAAAAAATTACTGAAAATTAAATTATATAAATTTAACATTAAATAGAAACTGATAATAAATACTAAAAAATTGTCACTCCCTAATTCTTTTGCTACATTTTCCCATTATCTATGCTCTTGAGATTATTCATGGGCATTGCGTGTGATTGGCAGGAATATTAAATAATGATGTGCTATTGTGCATCTTTTGCCAGTTCCATGCTTAGTCATGTCCCTTTGAAAGTTTGAAATTAGCCACCATAGGGATCTTTACACCAGGGAATTGGCCTTATTTTCAGAGAGCTGACTGTCAAACATTTCCTAACACACTACTGGCAAAATGACCTCTAAATTAGATGATAGTGACCCATTTGGACATGAGAGCTACTGAGACACTCAGGCAAGTCATGGGAGTCAATGTAGATCAGAACCAAACAGAATAGAAGGCAAGGAGGAACATGAAAAGGAGACACCAAAGAGAAAGAAAGGCAAGAAGAAAAAGACTAAAGGAAATGAATGAATATTATTTTGTCAAAATAATAGCTTTAAGGAGAAAAAAATAGAGCTAAGGACTATGTCAATGCCAGAGGCCATTTTTGTCTTTATAAACAGTATATGCGATCTCAACCCAGATCACTTTCCACTACTTTTCTTTCACTCTTCTAGGAAGCCTTGACAGAATTTTCCTTTCAGTTGTTAATAACATGAGGAAGAGCTCTGGGTAAAGCAATAAATAATTTGCTGCTTACTAAGAGAATGTACACTACTGGTAAATCCATCAACTTGTATTACTTATTTAAAGTAAACAGACCATGGCTTATGTCAGTATAAATGCACAATGGGTGTCCACTGATAGGCTTAAGTTTTCACAGGCTGTGCTCAATAAATGAACAAGGATTTATTATTGGATGTATTACAAAAGTAATGATTTATAGAACATTTGCACTCTCAGCATTTTGCAACATACTTTGGAGTGTAGAATTACAGAACATGGAACATGCTTAAATTCAGTCGACCAGGAAGGCAAGAATTATTCATGTGAGTCAGTGGGAAACAATATAAGTCTGTTGTTCTCAGCTTTAACTTGAATAACAGTTACCTGGAGGACCTTTAAAACACAGATTGGTGGGCCTACCCCAGAATTTCTGATTCCATAGGACTGGGGTGGGGCCTCACAATTTGCATTTCTAGCAAGTCTCCAGTTGATGCTGATACTGCTGGTTCAAGAACTGTGCTTTGATGGCCACTGGTATAAAATATGAGTGCTCATAATTGATATGGTTCTGAGAGGGATGAGGCTGCTAGAGATAAGAATTTTCAGTGCAGTTTGACTTGGGCCGATCATTGAAAAAGGAGAAAAATGTAAATATGTATAGGTAAAGTAGGAAAATTATGAGTAGAAGAAAAAGCTTGAGCAGGTGCTCTGAGATAGGAATTAATGTGTACACGTGTGTATGTTGGAGGAGAAATTATGTGTGTATGGCTTAGACTGTAAGACAAGTCTAGGGCAATGAGGATAAATACATTCTGAGTGCAATAAATGATTTTCTGTAAGAACAACAAAAAAGGAAGGCAATAAAGCCACTAAATGGACTTAACACATCCTTTCTATTCAACTCAGTTTCCTTGTTAATAAAACAGCAGGCTTTGATATGTATTAGTTATATAGAGACTCAAAAATATCACTGCTTTATCAGTGAAGATGTTAAGTGACATCAAAATCTCATATTATGGTTTTGATGATGCTGGCAGACACAAATCACATACACATACCTTATTGACAACTGGTGACATGTGGGCAATTCTCTGAAGGATCAGTTTGCTAACTATAGGATTGGCATCATTGATCCAGTTTGTGAAGAGGACCAAAAATTCTTCTGGGAAAGGGTCCTTGAAGAAGTTATTCAGAAGCTGAAAGAAAATAGTTAATATGTTTATAAGGAAAGTAGAGGCCAAATTGCATGATTTCTGTCATAAAAATCAAGATATTCTAGGTAAAACTAGAATGCAAATCTCACTAAAACATCAAATACATATATTTCAGTGCTCACAGCAGTGGGGAGAGACAGAAACCAGGATAGAAAAATAGGTGCTTGTGTGTGTGTGTGTGTGTGTGTGTGTGTGTGTATTTTACATTTTCCTCCATTGTTGGAAACTCAGTGACCCAATTTAAATTTCCCCATCATACTGATTGTAGTCAGGTGGTGACTTTCTTGACCGTGTATGTCTACATATGCTAAGAGGTGATAACCTACTGCAGGCCAGGCGCTGCACTAATAAATAGAGATACAATGGTGAGCAAAATGGTAGCAACCTGTGACCCTGTGGAGCTTCCAGGCAAGCTAGAAAGACTGATACTATACTAGGTACTATTCTAATGAGACAGAATTTCTAATTGTAGTCAGTACTAGGAAAGAAAGCTACCAGATGTCACAATACATCTGCATCTACAGCAGCAGTCCCCAAACTTTTTGGCACCAGGGACCAGTTTTTTAAAGACTTTTTTTTTCCAGGAATGGCTGGGGAGGTAGGGTGTGAAACTCTTCTACCTCAGATCATCAGGCATTAGTTTAGATTCTCATAAAGAGCCTACAACCTAGATCCCTTGCATGCATAGTTCACAGTAAGGTTTGTGCTCCTATGAAAATCTAATGCCGCCGCTGATCTGACAGGAGGCAGAGCTCAGGTGGTAATGCTTCCATGCTGCTCACTTCCTGCTGTGCAACCCAATTCCAAACAGGCTATCGACCAGTACCAATACGTGGCCCAGGGAGCTGGGGACCCCGATCTATGGGACTGTTTAATTTACATTGTGTTGTTTAATTTACATTGTGTAATGTAGATTCAAGTTAGAATGAAGACTGATATTTAGATTTAGATTTGTGAGTTGGCATTAGCTAGAAAAAGTGTTTAGAGAGGTTACCTTCAAGGATGATGAACCATGTGCAAAGGCCCTGAGGGAGATGAAGCAGGGCATGTTTGAGCACCTGAAAGATGAGTGAGAGGAGGGGAGAGGTAACAGAAAACTGGACAGCAGTAAGGCTTGAGGGCAAGTATGGAAGGTGGGACAGAATCTGCAGGCCAGTTTGAGGAAGTTTAGTTTTTAAGAGCTAATACTCAAAGTGAAGACATGAGTATCATGAGCCTTTATACATTTAATAACTGACAAATATGCTGATTAAAATCTCTCAAAAACACAATGACAGTTTCGGCCGGGTGCGGTGGCTCATGCCTGTAATCCCAGCACTTTGGGAGGCCGAGGCGGGCAGATTACCAGGTCAGAAGATCAAGACCATCCCGGCTAACACGGTGAAACCCCGTCTCTACTAAGAAAACCCCAAAAAATTAGCCGGGTGTGGTGGCGGGTGCCTGTAGTCCCAGCTACTTGGGAGGCTGAGGCAGGAGAATGGCGTGAACCCGGGAGGCAGAGCTTGCAGTGAGCTGAGATCGAACCACTGCACTCCAGCCTGGGTGACAGAGCAAGACTCTGTCTCAAACAAAAACAAAAACAAAAACAAAAACAGTTTTATAAAATCATGTTTTCCTTGGAAGAATTTAAAATATCCTTAGATCAGGTACATAGAAAGACAGGGAGTGGCAGAGCAAGAGAGCAAGAGTGAGACAGACAGTGAATGAGAGAGAAAGACAGATCACATCTTCTTTTCAAGCTTTCAAAGAACCTTCACAAAAATTAGATACCATGTCAAAAAGTATTATTAACATCTCTAAAGCAAAAAAGTTAAAAAGCACTTCAAAAATTTGTGATATAATAAAAGAAGAAACCAAAAAGAAAGTTTAAATAAAATAAAAAGAAAGCCTATAAAGCACTTGTAAATTTAAGAGAAATCTCCCCTAATTCGTGGATCAAAATCTTAAACCACAGAGGAACTCAAACACTCAATAAGGATGACAACAAAATAAAAAACAATAAAAATTATATATAACATATTTATACTATAGTTGGAAGTAAATGCATAATTTGACTTTAAATATTTTACTTAAGAAGAAATGTTACCATAAATTATTTATATCCTGAAATTAAGAGAAACAATATCACAAAATAGAAAACAGTACCAAAGAAAGTTGGCGTAAGAAAAATAATAAAGGCAGATATCATTGTATTAGGAAACAACAAAAAAAAAATAGAATAAGCCTATTGCCTTTTGCACAGGAAAAAAAATCCTATTATGATAAACAGATTTTTCATCAATATAGTACAAAAAAGAACAAATAAAATGAGCAGTGAGAAAAAAAGTGTGGAGTAGATCAAAAATTTTAAAAGACTATCTGCATTAGTAGTTCTTAGGCAAGGATGAGCACAGGATCTTCTGCGGGCAGCTTTTATACATTACACATGTCTGGGCTTCATCCTAGTAGGTTTTCCAATGGCAGACCCTGGCTTATATACTTAAAAAATATTTCTTGGTGATTTTAATCTGCCCATCTAGTAGAGACCCAGTGATTATGGCAGTAATTTGAAATTCTGAGTGAAATAAATTATTTTCTGGAAAAATATAAATATAAATCTCCAAACATAAGTCAAGGAAAACTAGAACATTGAAATAGATGAAAAATAATGGAAGACTGGTAATAATCAATGTGTTATTTCCAAACAGGATCAAGGGTAATTCTTTTTGAGTGATAACCACACATAAAAATGTAAAGTCATATTTTCCCTTTGGGATTCCAGTAAGTAATCTATAGCATGGTAATTTGGTGTTATGTGAATATTCCATTCTCCAACAATGCAAAGCTATACAGATAATGAAGAATGAGGCAAATATGATATCGTGAAAGAAAACTTACAAAGCTCCAGTAGTTGACCACAAAAAATGGAGATCTACAAACTGCCTGACAAAGAGGTCAAAATAATCATCTTAAAGAAGCTCAATGAGATGCAAGAAAACACTGATAGACAACTAAATAAAATTAGAAAAGCAATGCATGAACAGAAAGATACACTTAATTAAAAACAGAAACCATAAAAAATAACAAAACAGAAATCCTGGAGCTGAAGACTATAATAATAGGCTGAAGAATTCAATTGAGACCTTTGATAGCAGACTTGATCACACACAAGAAAGAATTAGCAAACTTGAAGACAAGTCATTTGAAATTAGCCAAAATAATAATAATAATAAAAGAATGAAAGAGAGTAAAGACAGGGATGTAAGGGACACTATTAAATATATGAATGTTTAAATTATGGGAGTTCCAGAAATTGGGGGAGGAGAGAGAAGGAAGAAAGAGGTGGGGGGAGGGAGGAAGGAGCAGAGAGACAGAGAGAAAACATTTAAAGAAATTCTGGCTGAAAACTGAATCTTGTGAGGGTTATAGACATCCAGATTCATAAAGCTCAAGACTCCAAGCAAGATCAACTCAAAGAAGAATTATCTGAGACACATTATAATCTAATTATTAAAAGTCAAAAAAAAAAAAACCCACAAAGAATCTTGAAATCAGCAAAGGCAAAGAGACTTCTCACATACAAAGAAACTAGCATAAGGCTATCAGCAGATAACAGAAACCTCACAACTGAGGGAGCGGGGTATATTCAAAGTGCTGAAAGAAAAAAAACTTGATAACTAAGAATACTATACCTGACAAATCTGTCCTTCAGAATTAAGTAGAGATAAAGACATCCCCAGACAAACAAAAACTGAGGGAGTTTACAACCATGAGACCTAACTTACAAGAAATGCTAAAGAGAGTTCTTCAATTTGAAATAAAAGGACACTGAGTAACAACATTAAAATATGTGAATGTATAAAACTCACTTTGAAAGATAAATATATAGTCAAAATTGGAATATTTTAATATGGGATGGTGGTGTGTAAATCACATTTAACTCTAATGTAAAAGTTAAAAGACAAATGTATTAAAATATAACTTCAATAATTTGTTAATGAATATTAAGTCCTGGACAGACATTCAGATAAGAAACACAAGTCATCCAAATCAGAAAGGAAGAAGTAAAATGTTCTGTCTTTGAGGATGACATGATCTTGTATATATAGAAAGCCCTAATGACTCCATAAAATGCCTCTTGGATGTAATAAATTCAGTAAAGCTGCAGAATTCAAAATCAACATACAAAAGTCAGTTGCATTGCTATACACTAACAATAAACTATATGAAAAAGATTAAGAAAACAATTCTATTTACAATAGCTATAAAAATTAGAATATTTAGGAATATATTTAACCAAAGACGTTAAAGACTTGTACACTGAAAACTGTAAAATACTGATGAAGGAAATTGAAGACACACATAAATGGAAAGATATCCAATGTTCATATATTGAAAGAATTAAAAGTGTAAAAATGTCTATACTGGCCAGGCGTGATGGCTCATGCCTGTAATCTCAGCACTTTGGGAAGCCAAGTTGGGTGGATCACTTGAGCTCAGGAGTTTGAGATCAACCTGGGCAACATAGTGAAACCCAAAACCCATTTCTACTAAAAATACAAAAATTAGCCAAGCATGGTGGCATGCACCTGTAGTCCCAGCTACTCTGAGGCTAAGGTGGAATGATTGCTTGAGCCTGGAGGACACAGGTTGCAGTAAGTCAAGATCGTGTGACTGCACTCCAGCCTGGGAAACAGAGTGAGACCTGTCTCAAAAAAATAAAAATGTCTATACCACCCAAAGTTATTTACACATTCAATGTAATCTTTGCCAAAAGTCCAATGGCTTGTTTTACAGAAGTAGAAAAAAAATAAGGTTTGTATGGGACCAATAAATACCCCAAATAGTCAAAACAGTCTTGGAAAACCAAAGTTGGAATACTACACTTCCTGATTTCAAAATATATTACAAAGCTATAGCAGTCAAAACAGTATGGTCCTGGTATGAAAACAGACATATTGACCAATGGAATAGAACAGAGTGCTCAGAAATAAACCCACCTGGTGACTAGGAGAGATCATGGCAGATGGGAAGCAGGATTAGATTGCAGCTCCAGACAGAGAAGCACGCAGAGGCTGTATTGTGTATTTTAGCTCCAGATTGATTGCAAGGACAAGCCAGCAATCCTGAGAGGACCCACAGACCCTCTGAAGGAAGTGGATGCTCCTGCAGGACCCGGAAGAAAGCCCAAATACTGTGAGTGCCCCAACTGTGGAAGTAAGAAAGGGAGACAGTCCTCTCCTGAACACACAACCTGACTGGAGAAGCTGAAGGTCTGTTTGCTGGAGAAGTTTCTGACTTTACCTGGAGCTGAGGCAAGTCAGAGAGCTGAACCAAGTGAAATATAGGGGTAGGGGAAGTAGCAGAAAGGCCCTGGGAGTTCAGTGGGTCCCCAAGCAGCCCATTCCTGCCTGGCACTACAGGGATCCATCAGGAAGAGATCCATCAGAAGGAGGATCCATCCATCCTGGCCAGAGGATAGTAAAACTATGCAGGGAGAAGGAATTCTCGAGCTGAACTTCGTAACAATTTGAATAGAGCAAGAAGCCTCCTGGCCAGAACTCAGGAGATGGCATTAATCTGACTTGCAGACTTAGACTTCACAGGCAGGGGAGGAACTAAAGCCTTTTTCTTTTGCAGCTGGGAGGTGAAAAGCCTTGGGCAGGTTTTCAAGCATGCCTTGCCCTCTGCCTGGAAACAGACTCAGGGCTGTTGCAGGGGGCATGATGGGAGTGAGACCGCCCCTTTGGTTTGTGTGGAAGCTGGGTGAAGCCTGTGACTGCCACTGTCCCCCACTTCCCTGACAACCTGCATGATTCATCAGAGGCAGCCATAATCCTCCTAGGTACGCAACTCCAGTGGCTAGGGACTCTCACTCCCATCCCCCACAGCAGCCACGGCAAGACCCATGCAAGGGGAGTCTGAGCTCAGACACACTTAGCCCCACCCCCACCTGATGATCCTTCCCTACCCACCCTGATAGCAGAAGACAAATGGCATATAATCTTGGGAGTTCTAGGACTCCACCCACCACCTGTCCCCCTCCACACTACTACAGCTCATGCTTTCTGGAAAGCGCCATCTCCTGCCAGGAGGCCAACCACCATGAAAACAGAGCATTAAACCACCAAAGCTAAGGATCCTCACAGAGTCCATTGCACCCTCCACCACCTCCACTGGAATAGGCACTGTTATCCACTTCTGAGAGACCCATAAATGGTTCACATCACAGGACTCTGTGTAGACAACCTCCAGTACCAGCCTAGAGGCAGGTAGACTCATGGGGTGGCTAGACCCAGAAAAGAGACAACAATCACTGCAGTTTGACTCATAGGAAGCCACATATACAGGAAAAGGGGAAGAGCACTACATCAAGGGAACCCTGTTGGACAAAGAAATTTGAATAACAACCTTCAGCCCTAGACCTTCCCTCTGACAGAGCCTACCCAAATGAGAAGGAACCAGATAAACCAAACCTGGGAATATCATAAAACAAGGTTCATCGACACTCCTCAAAAATAATACTAGTTCACCAGCAATGATTCCAAACCAAGAAGAAATCCCTGATTTTCCTGAAAAAGAATTCAGGAGGTTGGTTATTAAGCTAATCAGGGAGGGACCAGAGAAAGGCAAAGCCTAGTGTAAGGAAATCCAAAAAGTGATACAAGAAGTGAAGGGAAAAATATTCAAGGAAATACATAGCTTAAAGAAAAAACAATAAAAAATTCAGGAAATGTTCAGAGACACTTTTAGAAATGCAAAACACTCCAGAAAGTCTCAGCAATAGAACTGAACAAGTAGAAGAAAACAGTTCAGAGCTCAAAGACAAGGTCTTCGAAGTAACCCAATCCAACAAAGACAAAAAGAGTAAGAAAATACAAACAAAGCCTCCAAGAAGTATGGGATTATGTTAAACAACTAAACCTAAAAATAATTGGTGTTCCTGAGAAAGAAGACAATTCTAAAAGCTCAGAAAATACATTTGGGGGAATAATTGAGGAAAACTTCCCCAGCCTTGCTAGAGATCTAGACATGCAGATACAAGAAGCTCAAAGAATACCTGGGAAATCCATCAACAAAAGATCTTCACCTAAGCACATTGTTAGTAGGTTACCCAAAGTTAAGAGGAAGGAAAGAATCTTAAGAGCTGTTAGACAGAAGCACCAGGTACCCTAACAAGAAAAACCTATCAGATTAACAGCAGACTTCTCAGCATAAACCCTACAAGCTAGAAGGGATTGCAGCCCTATCTTCAGCCTCCTCAAATAAAATTATCTGCCAAGAATTTTGTAGTCAGTGAAACTAAGCATCATATATGAAGGAAAGATATAGTTGTTTTCAGACAAACAAATTCTGAGAGAATTTGCCATTACCAAGCCACCACTACAAGAACAGCTAAAAGGGGCTCTAACCCTTAAAACAAATCATGAAAACAGAACCTCTTTAAAGCATAAATGACACAGGACCTATACAACAAAAATACAAGTTAAAAAGCAAAAACCAAAAAAACAAGTACACCGGCAAAAAAGAGCATGACGAATGCAACAGTACCTCACATTTCAGCACTAACATTGAATGTAAATGGCCTAAACACTTCACTTAAAAGATGCAGAACTGTGGAATGGATAAGAACTCACCAACCATTTGCTGCCTTCAAGAGACTAACCTAATGCATAAGGACTCACATAAACTTAAAGTAAAGGCATGGAAAAAGGGATTTCATGCAAATGAACACTGCAAGTGAGCAGGAGTAGCTATTCTTATAACAGACAAAATAAACTTTAAAGCACCAGTGGTTAAAAGAGACAAAGAGCGACATTATATGATGGTAAAAGGCCTTGTCCAACAGGAAAATATCACAATCCTAAACATATTTGCACCTAATACTAGAGCCCCCAAATTTATAAAACAATTACTAATAGACCTAAAAAACGAGATAGACAGCAACACAATAATAGTGGGGGAGTTCATACTCCACTGGCAGCACAAAACAGGTCATCAAGACAAAGTCAACAAAGAAACAATGGATTTAAACTATACCTTGGAGCAAATGGATTTAACAGATATATACAGAGCATTTCATCCAACAACCACAGAATACACATTCTATTCAACAGCACATGGAACTTTTTCCAAGATAGAATATATGATAGGCCAAAAAATGAGCCTTAGTAAATTTAAGAAAATTGAAATGATATCAAGCACTCTCCCAGACCACAGTGAAATGAAACTGGGAATCAACTCCAAAAGAAACCTTCAAAACCATGCAAATACATGGAAATTAAATCCTGCTCCTGAATGAACATCGGGTCAAAAATGAAATCAAGATGAAAATTTAAAAAAATGTTTGAACTGAATTACAGTAGTGACACAACCTATCAAAACTTCTGCGATACAGCTAAGACAGTGCTAAGAGAAAAGTTCATAGCCCTAAATGCCTACATAAAAAAGTCTGAAAGAGCACAAATAGACAACCTAAGGTCACACCTCAAGAAACTAGAAAAACAAGAACAAGCCAAACCCAAACCAAGCCAAAGAAAAAAAATAACCAAGATCACAGCAGAACTGAGTGAAATTGAAACAAACAAACAAAAATACAAAAGATAAATGGAACAAAAAACTGGTTCTTTGTAAAGATAAACAAAATTGATAGATGATTAGAAAGATTAACCAAGAAAAGAAGACAGGAAATTCAAATAACCTCACTAAGAAATGAAACAAGAGATATTACAACAGACACCATTGAAATACAAAAGATCCTTCAAGGCTACTATGAACACCTTTATGCACATAAACTAGAAAATCTAGAAAAGATGGGTGAATTCCTGGAAGAATGCAAACCCCCTAGCTTAAATCAGGAAGAATTCGATACCCTGAACAGACCAATAATAAGCAGAAGGATTGAAACAATAATTTAAAAATTACCAACCAAAAAAGTACAGGACCAGATGGATTCACAGCAGAATTCTACCAAACATTCAAAAAAGAATTGGTACCAATCCTTTTGACAGTATTCCACAAGATTGAGAAAGAAGGAACCCTCCCTAATTCATTCTATGAAGCCAGCGTCACCCTAATACCAAAACCAGGTAAGGACACAACCAAAAAAGAAAACTACAGACCGATATCCTTGATGAGCAAAGATGCTAAAATCCTTAAAAAAAAAACTAGCTCAATGAATTCAACAACAAGTCAGAAAGATAATCCACCATGATCAAGTGGGTTTCATACCAGGTATGCAGGGAAGGTTCAACATACAAAAGTCAATAAATGTGATAAACCACAGAAACAGAGCTAAAAACAGAAATCACATGATCATCTCAATAGATGTAGAAAAAGCAATTGGCAAAGTCCAGCATCCCTTTGTGATTAAAACCCTCAGCAAAATCGGCATACAAGGGACATAGCTTAATGTAATAAAAGCCATCTATGAAAATCCCACAGCCAACATAATACTGAATAGGGAAAGGTCGAAAGCATTCCCTCTGAGAATTGTACCAATACAAGGAACAATACACTCTCACCACTCCTCTTCAACATAGTACTAGAAGTCCTAGCCAGAGCAATCAGACAAGAGAAGGAAATGAAAGGCATCCAAATTGGTAAAGAAGAAGTCAAAGTGTTCCTGTTTGCTGATGATATGATCATTTACCTTGAAAACCCTAATAACTCCTCCAGAAAACTCCTAGAACTGATGAAAGAATTTGGCAAAGTTTCCAGATACAAGATTGATGTTCGTAAATCAGTAGCTCTTCTCTACACCAGTAGCGACCAAGCAGAGAATCAAATCAAGAACTCAACCTCTTTTACAATAGCTGCAAGAAAATAAAATAAAATACTTAGGAATATACCTAACAAAGGAGTTGAAAGACCTCTACAAGGAAAACTACAAAACACTGCTAAAATAAATCATAGATTACACAAACAAAAGGAAACACATCCCAAGCTTATGGATTAGTAGCATCAACATTATGAAAACGACCATATTGCCAAAAACAATCTACAAATTCAACACAATCCCCATCAAAAGCTACCATTATTCTTCAAAGAACTAGAAAAAACAATTCTAAAATTCATATGGAACCAAAAAAGAGTCCGCATAGCCAAAACAAGACTAAGCAAAAAGAACAAATCCAGAGGCATCACACTGCCTGATTTCAAGCTATACTGTAAGGCCATAGTCACCAAAACAGCATGGTGCTGGTACAAAAATAGGCACACAGACCAATGGAACACAAGAGAGAACTCAGAAATAAACCCAAATACTTACAGCCCATTGATCTTCAACAAAGCAGACAAAAATATAAAGTGGGGAAAGGACATCCTTTCCCAACAAATGGTGCTGGGATAATTGGCTAGCTACATATAGGAGAATGAAACTGGATCCTCATTTCTCACCTTATACAATTATCAACTCAAGATGGATTCAGGACTTAAACCTGGGACATGAAACTATAAAAATTCTAAAATATAACATTGGAAACAAAACTTCTAGACATTGGCTTAGACAAGGATTTCATGACCAAGAACCCAAAAGCAAATGCAACAACAACAAAAATAAATAGCTGGGACCTAATTAAACTAAAGATCTTTTGCATGACAAAAGTAACAGTCAGCAGAGTAAACAGACAGCCCACAGAGTGTGAGAAAATCTTCACAATCTATACATCTGACAAAAGACTAATATCCAGGGTCTACAATGAACTCAAACAAATCAGTAAGAAAAAAACGAATAATCCCATCAAAAAGTAGGCTAAGCACATAAATAGACAATTCCCAAAAGAAGATATACAAATGGCCAATAAACATATGAAAAAATGCTCAACATCACTAATGATCAGGGAAATGCAAATAAAAACCACAATGCAATACCACCTTACTCCTGCAAGAATGATGGTAATCAAGAATCAAAAAACAGTAGATGTTGGTGTGGATGCGGTGATCAAGGAACATTTCTACAGTGCTGGTGGGAATGTAAAGTAGTACAGCCACTATGGAAAACAGTGTGGAGATTCCTTAAAGGACTAAAAGCAGAACTACCATTTGATCCAGCAGTCTCACTACTGGATATCTACCCAGAGGAAAAGAAGACATTATTCGAAAAAGAAACTTGCACACACATGTTTATAGTAGCACAATTCCCAAAAGTAGCACAATTGCAAAATCATGGAACCAACCCAAATGCCATCAATCAACAAGTGGATAAAGAAATGATTATATATATATATATATATATATATAATTGTATGATGGAATACTACTCAGCCATAAAAAGGAATGAATTACCAGCATTTGCAGTGACCTGGATGAGATTGGAGACTATTATTCTAAGTGAAGTAACTCAGGAGTGTAAAACCAAACATGATATGTTCTATGTGATACATGGGAGCTAAGCTATGAGGATGCAAAGGCACAAAAATGATACAATGGACTTTGGGGACTTGGGAGGAAGAGTGGGGGAGAACTGAGGGATAACAGACTATAAATATTGTACAGTGTATGCTGCTTGGGTGATGGGTGCACCAAAATCTCACAAATCACCACTAAAGAATTTACTCATGTAACCAAATACCACTTGTGCCCCAATAACTTTTGGGGAGAAAAAAGAAACTCACCTATAAATAATCAACTAAAGATTGATAAAGAAGCCAATAATAGACACTGGGCAAAGAATAATCAATTCAATAAAAATAATGAGTCACATAGTAAAATTAATGAGAGGTCAAAATAGACTAAGCATATTTGAAATCATTGATGACTATTGCAATGTTCAGTTAAATTTATGTATACTTTTGAAAGCTTTAGAAGCAGATGGTATAGTATAAGAGTATGCTTTTCATAATTAATTAACCATTTTACTGTGATGTTTGAAATCACCTCAAAGTTTGAAAATATTGGGCAATTCACCTTAGGTAATACATGCCTATTATATTACTATTTTTATGAAAAAACTTAGATTTGACTCTGATAATTTCAGGTTATAAAGCCTTTATTTTTTGTGAACAAAAGTTTGTCAATTTGCTTGATTCCATTATAGTATTACAATACACGGCACAATATTCATATACAAAGTAATATGGTTCCACATCTTCATTTTACCCAGTTACTCAGCCAGTTCCTTTCTCCCCCGAGATGGTCGGAAGTACTGCCTAGATCCTAGATGTTAACTATCATCTTTATTAAACCCAATTATCCCTCAATATACTTTAACAATCACGCAGAAATATATAAACTGGTACTAAAATATAATTAGTGTTTTTAAAAATTCACACCCCTAGAAACAGAGAAAAACCAACTGCTGGTGAAAGCTGAAGGGATAACTCTTCCATAACCCAGATCTAACCCCACACCTCTCCCCATCCAACTTCAGATATCATTCATGATCTGAAGTCTTGGTAAGGACGTTCATGATCTTAAGTCTTGGTAAGGACCAACATTCAGAGGGAGAAATATGAGAAACTGGAATTTTGATTTAAATTTGGGTAAGGAAAGGAAAGGAGAACACAGCTATTCACAGTCTACAAAACTCACTTCAGTGAGGAATATTACTATGATGACAGTGTCTTCTGACCTTCTAGGACCTTCTACTGAGAGCTTATAGAGATAACGCAGAGTCTCTGGAAACTGTGGAAAGTTATATTCACTAAGAGTTCTGTAAAAGAGAATAAGGCACTGAATTAGCAAAGAAGAAAACACTATGCTAATAGTGGCAAAGAGAGAAACATTATTCTCATATTTTGTACCTCCCAGATAAAAAGAAAGATACTCTTTAATAGTCCCTAAATAAATTGTAGTCCCACTATGAATTCTACACATACTCTGGAGAATTACATATAACTGGATCCCTGTCAACATCTCTTTCCTTAATGTCACTTCTCTTTCCTGTCTCTCCCATCCTTTGCCACAGAACAGAATGCCCTATTTTAGTGTGAGCTCCCACCAATTCTTGACTAAAGGGAGAGGAAATAAAAATTTAGTGCTCAGTCCAAGATGGCTGCATACAGGTCATCTTTGTAGTTTTGGGCCAAGCTTTTTCTTTGAATGATGTAACGCCGATGAGAGTTTGGGACTGCCCTGGATTACTCAGGAAAAGAGGTGGTTACCTCTGATTCACTATGCCATTCACATTCTCCAGAACACACTTGGGTGGTGGACAGCCTCACACTTGTCCTGACATGGTGGACTGGATCAGAGCAGTAAGGGCAGAATTGCAAAGGATAACATCAGAAAGTTTCCATTTTAAGATTCCTGGATGGTCTTTGAAACCAGTGCTTCTCAAACTGCAACGTGCAAACAGATCACCCTGGGGATATTGGGAAAATACAGATTCTGATTCAGTAGGTCTAAGGTGGGCCATGGATTCTGAATTTTTAACTCTTAGGTGATGCTGTTGCTGCTTGTCTGTGGACCCCACTTTGTTTGAGTAAGAAGATCCAAAGTTACTTCTTAGATATCCTTAGAGTGACATTCAACTTGTCACAACTTGCAGGGTACAGATGTACTACACTTTTACACAGCATGTGCCCCTGAAATCTACTTGCAAATGAGATACTGTTATGAAAGCACCAAGGCCCCATAGACCACAAAGAGTGTAGTTTCTGGGTCAGTCACAACTTGAAGTAGTCTTAGTCTGTTGTGTTGTCAACAGCCCGTATTTTGATTCTTGATCAGAAAATCTGATCCCTACAATCAGAAACTTGATGTTCACTAACGGGTTAACTAGAAAACCCCCTTTCTAGTACAAGAAAAATAAAAGTGTTCTTCTACTATTCTTTTCCAATTTATTTGGCTTATTCAGTATAGGTTTTTGTTGGACCTCTTTCAAGTGGAAACACATTTAAAACTGATGCCTGCAGTGCAGAAATCAGCTAAAATCAGAGGGAAAAAACCAAACTCACTTCTAGTTTTCTGTATCTGTAAAAAAAGAACCCTGTTCTGTGGAGGGAGGAAAATTGGGCATCTACATTATCAGGTAAGAGGGCAAGAAAAAGGAAAAAAAATCACAAATAAAAACACTTCAAAATAACTGAAGAAGTAGAAATCAAACAGCAATTCATATCATTAAGAGAGATCTGGAAATTGGAATAGATGCCTATTTTGTTCCCTCATGGCTTACTGAAGGAAGTTGGAGAAGGTGGGATAGAGACCAAGAATCCTACACAGAGACCCCTGTCCTTACTTAGCAATAAAGTAGACTCCACAATAGCAACACGGATCTTCAGATAACTGGTCCCAGAAATTCTCCTTTGTTAGAGTAATATCCACCTGTTGCAGTCCAGAACAATTCAGCAGAACTCTCAGGGCATCCTGGGCATATCTAAAGCCCCAAAAGAGAGCAAGATCATCACATGTCAGTGATATTCAAAAAACTAAATACATATTACCTGCCTTTTCATCCCATCTTGGGCAGAATATAGGTTTTGAGAAAGGGGATGTCTCAAAGGAAAAAGATTGCTAAATATCCTTCATCTTCCCAGGTTAACAATACATGGGATAGGGGTTAAATTAAAATTGTGGCACATAAAATCTAGCATCAATTGCAGAACAGCTTATTCGTTTATTGTTACTAGCTTATTTGCAATAGATTAATTTGAAAGAGATGTTCAGTGATGTAATGACTTGCTAAAGGTGTCCATTTTCTTCTACTAAATGAATAGGATATATTCTCATCTAGTTGGGATGCTTTGATGTATGTCTTCTTATAGAATAGGGTAAATAGTAGACAGTTGGGTTGAGATTTCCCTGCTGGGTAGCAAAATCAACTGTACTCTCTTGAGTAAAAGGGAATTGCCAAACTTCTATGTGGACAGACAACTGCATGTAGTCATAAACCCACATATCACATCTCCAACCATGAATTAACTTTACGATTCATAAAGTACATTTGAGCACATCATTTTTAATCTTCTATGTAGAATAACCCTGAGAGGTTACTAGCAGAAAGTAAGTAAATGGCAGAGCAAAAACGTATCTGACTTTGGATTTAATGCTCTGCTGTCTTTTCTGTGGTAGTCTCTTACTGATCTGATGGGGAGTGTGGTAGGAATCAACAGAGTTCTGTGGTCATGGCTCTTTATATGCTACACATGCTCAGGGAAGGTGAGCTAACTTTTAGATACTCAGGCTGGTTACTTTTCTGAATGCATTCTACCATTCAGAGAAGAGAAAACTGTAATAAATGAACACACTGCACACGGGACTGTAAAGAATCCCATATGAACCCAAGGGGGTAGACGTATTGACAGCTGGATGCTTATCTCTTATTTAATCTGAAATAACCAGTATTATCTCACAAAGCATTGTCCCTGGGTGTCAGTTTCAGCTCCTTGCTGTAGAAGACTTGGAACATAAGGGTCATCAAGAGCTGGGGGAAAAACTGGGCCACCGCTTTCTTGTAGGAACCAAGAGGCAGAAAGGTGCACAGGGCCTGGGATGCCTACAAGGGAAGGAAATAGGAGGTAGAAATGTAAACATTTTTCTCTAAACCCACTCGACCTTACTGAGGGGAGCAAGGGAGTGACTCTGCAACCCCTCCTTCAGCCTCCTTGAAGAAAACCTAAAGCATATATGGGTATCCATTCATTCAATAACAGCTGCTACATCAATTGTGAGCTGGGAACTGTGCCAAGCCTACTAAGGGAATCCTCAAGGCACTATACAAACACCCTGGATGCCAAACCAGTGGGATGCAGGCTGGTTTCCAAGGTAGACTTCCCTCCTAAGATCCCCTTCCTATGTGGCCATGAAGAGCAGTCACACTAATAACCTAGGTCCTTCCTGTGCTCAAACAATACAAGGAAGTGAGATATTTAAGGGGAAGGCAGGTCAGGTCACCAACAGATCATCTGGCATACTGACCACTGCAATACCCACCACATCAGAAGTATGGGTTTGGGCTATAATCTTAAAAGACACATTCCCAACTGCCATAATCCTGAATATTGAAATCCTGGGAGACCAAAATCCCAAAAATACAACTCATGAAAAATAATTTAAAAATTTTAAAGACATGTGTTTACATTCTTAAAAATGAGATTTATTGGTTACCAGAGGCTGGGAAAGGGTAGTGGGATGGGGGAGGTGGGGATGGTTAATGGGTATAAAACAATAGTTAGAAAGAATAAATAAGACTATTTAATAGCACAACAGGGTGACTACTGTCAATAATAATCATACATTTTTAAATAGTGTAATTGGATTGTTTATAATTCAAAGAATAAATGGTTTAGGGGATGGGTACCCCATTCTCTTTGATGTACATATTTCATATTACATGCTGGTATTAAAACATCTCATGTGCCTCATAAAAATACACACCTACTCTGTACCCACAAAAATGGAAGTTTTTTTTAAAAATTAAAATGACATTTGAGAAACATGAAAACATGACAGAAAACTTCATAGGTCATTTTACACAATAAATTAGGCAATAATATATGTATTTTTCCAAACATAAACACTTAGGTATACTAACAACAGTCACATGGGTAGCAGTTATGGGCAGACAAACCACATTCATAAAGAAATAGCTTGTATAACCGTGGTCATCTGAAATCCCTTGGTGGACAACCTAAGTCTTTTGACAAGACAGACCAATGGATCACCACCACATATGCAGTCACCCAAAGAGCCGAGATCTCAATAAATTTTATCTTTCTCGGAAAAGGCAAATATACAAAAATGCATCACTTCATTTATTGAGGCAGTTTCAACATTTTTATGTATAAGTGCAATGCTTACACACAAAGTCAATATAGTGACAATGCATCTTCATGGAGACAAATTTGCAAAAAAAAAAAATGCATAAAAATAATTAGAACCCTCTAAAAGTCTTTATACCATTTTTATCTCCAATATAGGAAATGAAATATGTAGTATAGCAAATTGAAAAAAATAATGCTGACAACTTAAAATAGTGAGAAAAATACATTAAAAAGAAAATAACACACTAAAAAGAAAATTCAACATAAAAACAGTAGGAATAAATTATGGGCAGTTGCATCGAGGTGGTTCATAAGAGCTGGTCAACTTTTATGATCATTAATTATATTTTGAAGTCCTTTATTATGATGAATGGCTGTTATTTTTTCTTTTAGGGCATGGCTCTCCCTGGAGAATATGTTCACATTCATTTCATATGTGATGCTACTTTTTGAAATTCTTTTGTGGTTTGACCTACACTAACTCGAGCATTCCCTATTCAATTTTCCCATCTTCTGTGCCATGCTTTTATGTTGTTTTGGCATGCAGAAATCTATTTGACATGCACTCATAGAAAGACCACAGATTTGAAGGAAATAATACTGGTGATTGAACAGCAACACCATTGCGTAGGTGTCTTCTCCTACTGTACACATAATTAATTTCAAACCAGTCAGTAACTTTTCTGACTTATTCAAGGCAAATGTGGCTTTAATTTATCAAAAGCTCCTGGAATTTCATCAGCTGGAAGGAATGTCAGTGCAAACAGATGACATATTTTACCAGTAAAGTTTTCATCATTGTCATATTTTCTGGCTAATCTCCTCATCTGAATTTTTCTAGAAATGCTTTGGACTGAATGGAAAAAACAAACTTTATTAGTGACAACTTGAAATTCACTTTTAGAAGCCTTGATTGCATGTCATTACAGTTTGGGGATTCAATTAGATGATAGAAATTTTAGACTTTTGGGATTTTGATATTTTGGAATTTCAATATTCAGGATTATGGTGTTCAGGATTTTGCCTTTAGGGATTGTAATTGGTATTGTAGAAATACATATTCCAACATATCACATTTTTGAAGCAATGCCAACTTTATAATACTCTGTCTCTGTAAGACTTTACTCCCAGGAGTGGTGATTTTGGTTTTCAGGAGAATAAAATGATGGACACAAATGAGATTCGGTCTTTACATGGCTACAAACGCCTATATGATGTAGCCAGTGGCTACTTCTCTCATGTCTCCTATACTTTCATCTCCCTTGCCCAGTTCACTCAGATTCTTTGGCCTCCTTGTATTCGCTGACATACTAGGTAAGTCTCCATCAATATGAGACTTTTCCCTTCTCTCAGTCTAGAACTCTCTAACTCAGATATATGTAAGGCTCATATCCTCACCTGATTCAGGTCTCTGATTAGATGCCAGCTCAGCAGAGAGGTCTGCCCTGACCAACTTACCTAAACCTTGCCAGTCCCTTTCTTTCCTCCACACCACTATATATCTCTTTTAAGCTTTATACCATCTGACTTACATGACATTTATTTGTTCATTGTCTGTGTTTCTTACCAAAATGTAAGTTCCATAATAGGGCATAGCACATAATAGACACTCAGTAAATATGTGTTGCATGAATGGTTGCATGAGAAGAGGGCTGTGTTAAGAAAGTATGATTGAGTCTGTGGGCAGATAGGGATTTTTCACAATCAGGAAAACAATACTGAGAAGAAGAAACACTCATCGTGTTATTTACCGCCAAAGGCATTAAGTTGGTAGCGTCAAGAGAGAAACATTTTCCTTGCGTTAGGGTGTCCTCCATTTCCTCAGGTTTTCCTTTCAGTATCAATAAGATTGTCTTCAGCACATGAGGGGCCACGCTTGCCTCAGAACCTGCCGCCTGCCACATCTGTATCAGAGTGCTGCAAACACAGCCCCGCCCCACACAATGAGAATCATGTTTGTCATGTCCTACTTGATAGAATAACAAGAATCAGGAAAAGAGTCTTGGTGTTACATTTTTATATAGCAAAGACACTGCAGACATGTCCAAAGCAAACTGAGATTCCTATTTCCAAATGATCCCATAAGCCTCTTATCCTAGAAAACAGAGAAAGGATTTAAATAAAACCTTATGGAAAATACCAGTCTGGTCTGCAAATTCATTTCTACTGCTATTTAAATATCTGTCTAGCTCACTGTCAAGAACTGATCAGCTTTCTGCACTCTATACTTCCTCTGCTACTCCCGCCTTGTGACTTTGTTTGTTCAGAAATAATAGAATATTTAAAAACTGGCATGGGAATAAAAATAAGTAGATTAATATAAAAATAAAAAACCCTAAATAAAAAATGAACTAATTAAATAACAAAAATAAAAACAAAACTGAGCACAGAAGAGTAAGCCATTTTGTCAAATGTCACACAATGAGTGACACAGATGCTATTAAAATCCTGGCTTCTCAATCTCCAGTCCCCCGGCTCCTTTTCCTATGTACTCGGCACTCTTCAAGATTAGTCTTACTGTTGCTTATCTTACAAACTGCTGTATACCTCTGCACCGGTATATTTCTGAGACCTTGCCAATTCATGCTGGGTTCTGACACTTATTGCTCAGTCTTTCTGTGTTCAGATTCATCATTTGGGTTCCTGATCGCTTGGAATATGGAAATACCCAGCTCTGTAGCACCCACTACCCACCTGCTCCAGGTCCCACTTAGAATCACATGGACATCAACTCTCATATGCCGTATCTCCTTGTCTTATCTCTTGTTCATACCTCTTGGCTAAGCAAATGTTCCATGTGTTTCTTTGGTTTAGTTTCACTCCATATCCTGGCCTTTTCTACCTCAGTCCTCAATAGAATTAGACCTGCTGGTAGCAGCTTTGGTTAAGTTCACCTAACAAATTATGCCTGCTTTCTGTACTTCCTGAGCACATATTGCTTGTACCAGATTTATTGGCAATTTTTATCTTGTATGCATGTGAATATATTCCCTCTCCTCAACAAAATGCTTCAGGGCCAGTAATACTTTACACAAAGTGGGTGCTTAGTTCCTGAATGAGTAAATTGTCTTATGAAGATCTTTCTAGGAATTTTATGAATAGTAAAATACTTTGTGAGTTAAAGCTTCCTAAATAAATACAGTCTTTCAGTCTGAAAAATAAAGTTTGTGATTTATTTAGACTTTTGTTTATTTCAGTGCCCTTTCACAGACATTAACCTACATAACACATTTATAGATAGAACTTTCCTCATTTTCTAGATGAGGAAATTTAGCATCGGGGAGTTTTATCAAACTTCCACAACGTCACATAAAATGTAAGGGTCAAAGTTGATGGAAACAGATTCATTTGTTTCCAAAGCCCAAGTCCTCTTCATAATAAAACTCTCTGCCTTTTACACTGTTCATGGTAGGAAGTAGTACCTTGATTTCTAATGTTTATGCAAATTGTATAAATGGAGTGGTGTGATTTTTCTAAACTCTTCTAATGTGCCTGTTAGGTTCATATTGTCCCATAGGCTCGCATTTGTATTTTTTTCTTCTTAAACTTTTCTTGTGATCCTGGATCATAAATTTCAGTCCAACAGTTAAAGGACACAGGACTCCCAATTTTAATGCTTGTTATTGGGATGTATAAATATCTTATGTCTGTCCTTCATAAACAAGAAAAACACTACATGTACAAATTCATTTTCTCAACAAAAATGAGTAAATTCACAAATGGGAATAAAAATCCATTATCACATTGAGGAGAGGTTTGTTCCTCTGGGATATGCAACATAATACAATGTAAAACCTCAGATAAATAATAGTGACATTGGTCATTTCTTGTGGGCCTACTGCGTTTTAGGTATTATACAAAGATATGCATAACACATATGATCTTGTTTAAGTCTTACAATCATCCCACATGATGCACAAATAGATTTTCTCTTTCAGAAAAAAGCAACCAGACCTGACTATGGTAGACTGAGAGTTTAAACCCAGGTCCATCTGACGGTGGAGCCTGTGAACAAGTCCTCATGGAAGGGGACAAAGGGTTGAGGGGCCTTACTCGTCTGCTGGAACTGAGTAGTCCATAAGTTGAAAGATGACCTTCTTGGGTGAAGTACATGTCAACAAAGTGATAACCCGCAACATAACATCCTTCATACAATTGTTATCACACAATTGCCTATAAATAGCATCCACGATCTTAGTCACCTGGAAGAGAAATTCCACAGGTAAACAAGAATCTCCTGTTCCATGGTCACCTCTAAACCAAGGCATTTCTTGGACATAAGAATTCACTTTTTCTCAGAATTACCAAGGCAGCAACTAACACACAAATAAGCACTAGTAGAAAGCATACTTATATGTGTTACTGCACAATGCAAAATATTCATTTGGATGAAGAGTAAATCTGTGCATTTACGAATAGCAGGAAAATGCCCATTTCTTTCAAAGTTTATTTTGGGAGGGTTGAACTCATTATATAAGAAATATAAGTTCAGTATAGGAAACACACATATAATTCAAGTACTTAAAGAAGAAAATAAAAATAATGGAACAGAATAACAATGGAACTACAGTATATACTTCAAAGAAATGTTTGAAAGTTAAAGACGATTTGAAGCCACGTATTGAAGGGATGAACGATGTGTCGGAGGAATGACCCAGAATGGTAAACACCAACCCATAATCTTGCAAACTCTACTCATAGGTCCCATGTTAATTTCATTTTTCCCCCTTTTTACTTATTCTTGAACAAGGAGAGTTCTAGCTGGATCTGAAGTTTGTCTCAAATCAGTGGTTGTGTATTCAATATCAAATTTAATCCACCCAGATCATCTCACTTCTTATCTTGAAAATAAACCTTTGCATTTTTTTCTTCTTAAATATGTCTTGTGATCCTGGATCATAAATTTGAGACTAACAGAGATTATAAGCTGAAAAATTAGTTGATGCAAATTTACATTACCCTGCAGTTACATCATATACAGTTCAGTTATCTGTACAACTTTATACTGCAAACCAAAGAAAAAATTATAAATAAAATGTTAAAAAGTACAGGGTACTTTTCCAACCACATAGGTTCCAATGTGAGCAAGAAATGAGAGATATCAAACTACTCTTTTCCATAGACCTTTTTAACTATAGGATTTAGAGCTTCTTCTAGTTGTCCTCTTCTTATTTTAAATGCAGATACCTCTAGAGCAAGCCACCTATGTCACTGGGTGCTTAATTATAGAAATTTGTGCCAATTTATGTCCAGTTATAAAAATGATAGTCTGTTTCAATTTTCATGAAATATTTGATGTGTTAGGATTATTTAGAAATTGTTAGGATTATTTAGAGATTATAAGCCCATATACTATATATGGAATTTAGGGGATTTTTAGGGATATTTTTAGCCTTATAACTCATGTTAGAACCCAACCCCATCTAAGACAAGAATCCACTGTGTTCAGTAGTCCAGTTGCTTGTGGGAGCTGGGGTTGGGTCATAAATTGAGGAGCCCATTTTGTTCATTTTTTTTGTGTGGTTAGAGATTTCACTATAGCAGAGGATAGTTTTACACATCTAGTTTTCTGTTTGATCTCTCTTCCTCTCAGGGACTTGGTAAGGCTTCATCTCGCCTTCCTTCAAGTGCTCTTTCCCACTTCACTAGAAGAGAACTCTATTTTGTAAGATGACCTTTGCCCTTCACCTTTCCCTGTGATTGTGTTTGCCCTACAGAATGCTCCCATCTGCAGCAGCATTGAGAGTTCTATATAAAGCATCGCCTCCCCTTTCCTGCTCTATGAATTTGAGTAAGACTTCTCAGATTATTTTCAGTCACCTTGCACTCCTGTGTCAGGAGAGGGAGCTGAAGGTTCATTCCTCATGTCACCATCAGGGCTGGTTTCATGGGCCTGTGACCTATGTGTTTGCGCAGGGCTCCACGCTGAGAAGGTACCCTTACTTTGTTTAAAGCTCTGCCACTATCACCTTGAACTTTTAAACAATTTTATCTTTGTATTTTGTAAATCAAATCCCACAGGACAGTGGAGCAGAGGAGATACAATAAGTGAGTCTGCCATTGTTCCTATGGTCCCCTTCACATGTGGTGTTCACAAAATTCCAGGGGACCCAGGATGTGAAGCTCAGTGGGAAAACAAGATAAGCATCTTATTGAAACTGTAACCTACTTTAAAAATTCCCACTTAGTCTGAAAATGACATAGAAGGAAACAGAAAGGGTAGCCCATAAATTATTTTCCTTTCAGGCTTTCCTTATTCATCAATAAGCTGAGGGTAGAGAACGTTGGTAGGATATGTGAATGATAAAAAGTGAAATTTTAGAAGTCGTGCTGGTTTTATGGAGTGTTTCCATCCTTTTGGAAAGAATTTAATACATATGCATGTGTGAGCTGTGAAACGCAAATAGCATTATTTTGGTGATTCTGCACATGAGCTAAATGCTCCTATGTTTACCTTTGTAACTGGCATTGCACAATATATGTATGGATAGTAAAATCTGCTTACGACTAAAGAATGTTAATTGTTCTTTTTGCTTAGAAAGACATTAAACGGCAAATAAAACCATCATGAAGAATTGAGAGAGAGAGACTGTGGAGGAAAGGCGAACACTGCATGTGCTTACACATTTAATGACATTATTTCCTATGTTGTGAGGAAGCAGTCCCAGATTTCATTCTGCACTGAGCCCCACAAATTATGTAGCCAGCTCTACGGCAAGCTGAGGGTCTTTGAAATCTTTCCTTAAGGGATACACAGGGGATTTCTATGACAGCTATACTATTTTATTGCATTAACGTATTTCTTTAAAAATTTGAAACCAAATATGGCAAAATATTATGATGTAATATGATTGGTGGATAAGCATTCATTGCCTACTCTCTAAAATTGTTCGTATGCTTGAAATATTTCATGCAAAAAAATCCTCAGGCCAGCATGGTGGCTCACGCCTGTGACCCTCGTGCTCTGGGAGGCCAAGGTGGGAGGGTTGTTTGAACCCGGGAATTTGAGACCAGCCTGGGCAACACAGCAAGACCTCCATCTTTACAAAAATTCATTTAAAAAGTTAGCTGGGTGTGGTGGTACATCCCTGTAGTCCCAGCTGCTTAGGAGGCTGGGGTGGGAGGATTGCTTAAGCCCAGGAGTTTGAGGCTGCCGTGAGCCAAGGTTTCACCACTGCACTCCAGCCTGAGTCACAGAACAAGACCCTATCTCTAAGTAAAATTTAAAAAACCTAAAGCCTCATTATATTAAAGTGATATAATGAACAATGACAAGAAGTACATATAAAAAGAAGTGGACATACAACAAAGGCAAAAATGCACATTAGAGAGTAAACCCTGTGCTCTCCTGTTTATTGTCAAGTATCTTACCATGGTGACCTTCTTGGCATGAAATTCCAGAGTAAATTTCAGTATGGATGCTGCATCAGATGCGATTTTATCATCAGGTGAAGACAGTTTCATCAGGAGACTCCACACAAAGTCAGTCAGCAGGGAAGGCAGTAAGGTTTGCCCTACTCTCTGCAACCACAAAGGATAGTCATGACCTCAGGGCTTACTCACACCAACATAAGACAGCTAAACTCAGACATGGTGGCAGATGCTCAAGAGCCAGGCAGGGCCACAAGACTTCCATGGTCCATATACATCTTATTGGAGTCTCCTTCCTCCATGAAAAAATATTAAAAATTATATTTTACAACAATGTTGGTACAAAAATGACTATAATCCAAGTGAAATTATATTTAATTTTTTTCTTCTGATTTTAAAGCAATTCAGCAAATATTATCATGAATTTCTTCAGTGTTGGAAATGAGTTTACTCAGATCAGAAACAAGTATGAAGAAAGCAGAAGATGTAGGAGGGGACAGGGTGAGGAAGTCAAGCGAACTCAAAGGCATGGACTTTTCTCTTTTACAGAAAGGGATCAGGAAGCAGAAAGAAATAAAAGGCCTCTATGTCCATGATCGAGGTGCAAGAACTACAATTCAAATAATCCCTTGTTAAAGTTAGAGGACTCTCCGTGGATTGTAAAATTTGAACAAAATCACATTGATTATAGATTTCTCAATTAAAGAAAGATAAACGAGCCAAATTTTCTCCTTTTGCCTTTATACAGGGAAATAATAGTCATTCTCCCAAGTACAGAGGATACCCAATCTCACCAATAAAAGTTTTTCTGCACTGTCTTTAAAGGGATGGAGTATTGCTTTTTGGTCATAAGGCAGAACTAAGACTAAGGTCTGAGTGAGAACTGATGATCACTAGCGCCTTTCCCACTGGGCAGAGGGGTGACAGATGGGAATCTTGGAAAGCTATGGAAGAAAATTAGAGGAGGGTAACCAAGGATTGGAGAGGTAGGCTGAATATCATAAATAGTTTGCCGTACTTTAAGAAAGCCAGATTTAATTATATGACACTGGATTTTTTTTTAAATGGAGGAAGGCAGAATATTCTCTTTTTGAATATTTGCTTGCTCAACAAAAAATTTACTTTAGTATCTATCTAAAAAGTTGTAGAAGAAGCAATTCCCAGTGAAACTTAGAGCTAGTGTTAGGAGTTTCTGTCATGTACAGGTAAAGGTGTGACAGTAGATTATATAAAATGATAGGTTTGCTTTGTAAAATATTATCTACACGTAACTCTCCAGAAAAACACCAGTCACACAGGATCAGCTGGGCTTTTCAGAGGTCATTTTTATTTCCTCCTGCTTCTTACTGCTACACTGTTACACCATGTTGTTACATGTTCTTGATGCCACTTGCTTGAATGTTTGCATAATATGCTATTAACAGTCCACAGATTTTCATTTATTCCTCTATGTTTGGCATATACTTTAAAAAATCTGTGAAGAAGTTCTTCTCACAAATAGTGGTGTTGTTTTGAGTTATTTCTTTCTATAAATTCCCATGAATGAGAGTACTAGTTTATTTGGTATGAACATACATACATACATATATATTAGTTAATGACACTTTGTGGCTCTCTGTGGATCATTTGCAAACCAGTGTCCTCTCTTAAAACCAACCACTATATAAAGCGAGAATGCCATGGTTTGGGAATTGTTTTTCGTTTTGTTTTTCTATCCAGCCTTCCCATTTAATGGTGTTTTGCTTCCAGCTTCCATGGTTAGCAACCTTGCTGCTTCTACTCCTATTTGCATGCTTTGAACTTTGTCTTTGGCTATGGTCCTCTTGGTCTTGTTTCCACAATCTTGTATTCTCTCAATTTACCTATTCCATCTACTACTGGAAGTCCCAGCTCCAGGTTTTCCAGCTACTGCTCCTGCATGTAGTGCTGGACTTGCTTTGGTCTCACAATTGGGAAATGAATAACAGGTCATGAACACAAGGACCCAGGGCACCTCCCCCAAGCCCAAGGATTTTTACATCTGATGGATATTAAACTCCGATGAGCAAGGACACTAACCTAGAGGCTGTGATGATACGTTTCATGAACAGCTTAGAAGAGACCCCAACAGACTGCTGGTCCTAGGTTCACTAGCCCAGTCATGGTACTCAGGATTTCAATTCCAGGATACTGAAGTGGAGGATGGAAGAATGAGGGAAGATTTGCTAGTAAACTTAAACAGATGCCTGGTTTCTTTATGTAAATGAACATGGTCAACCAGGCTTGAAAATTTTGAGAGGAGGTGAGAAAGAATAACTTTTGGTTTTGGAAAGATGTACCATCGGGCTTCTACATATTTAAGACATCTATGCAGTATTTTTGACCATATCATGTTAGATGTATTGCTTTTGCGTATCCTCAGCCTCCCACAATTCAACCCATCTCAGCCATGGAAGGAGACACTGCTTTATACATGTAGTTTTAAGAGGAACCCCTAGATCCTCCCACCCCAAGAGATGAGCTGGCCTAAAGGGCTTCCCCAAAAGTTTTGCTGAGCCACTGGCTCAATGCGTGTGGATGGAAGGTGCTGGAAAGCCCAGCCTGGGCCCCAGTGCTGTGCAACTTCTGGAGCCTATGGCTAAACCTATCTGCAAGGTATTGGAAAGCCCAGCCTGGGTCCCCATGCTGTGCAACTTCTGGAGCCTATGGCTAAACCTATGAAGTTTGAATAAGGTGAGGGAGCATATATAGCTATGGAGCCTCATGGTTCTACCAAGGGTTGAGACAGTGTAAACACAACTTACTTGGTATTGAGATTTATCATGTAGGCTTTTTTAATTTTTATTTTTCATTTAATAACACTTTTAAACAAAATCAAAATCACAGTGTCATTATGTTTGCAGAGTAAATTATGATAGTATTGGAAAGTCTGTTAACTGCTGACTTTGTTAATTTTTCTAAATAAGCAGAAATTCTCCATTTTTAGTGAACTATTTGTTGACCAAACAAAAAGAAGTGTAACTAGGAAAACCTCATTTGCTTTCTATAAGGATTAAGTAATACAAATTACTATATTTGGGAATAATTGGCATAATTATTAATAGAGATGAAAATCAGAAAACCAAATGGTCTATAATCATTTACATTTTACCTCACTGAGTTGAAAAAAAATGAAAAACTACTAACAACATGAACTTTGTTGAAATCAATTGCTACTAAGAGTAATAATACATATAAACAAAAGCCCTTGGCAAAAGTGGGGGCAAAATTACCTGAGCAATTTTACTTTTGTCTTGTTGAAACTCCTTGGGTAGAAATTCTACATCAGAAGAAGGAAACTGGAGGCTATAACTTTTATCGTTTGTAGGCTTATTTGTTCTAATATCTGCTGTGTTAAGAAAAATAGTTTAAGGTTATTTGATCACTGGTTTGTTCTATGACATTACTATTTCCAATTTTCTTTTCCTGCCCAGTTCTGGAGATCTGATGTTTTCTGAATATTTAACTCTCTGCTCATAGTTTAGTCTCATAAAATATTATGGCACTCACACAGAATTCATAAAGTGTTTAAGAGAGTCCATGTGACATATGAATGAAGGACAAATACTTTCAATAATAGCCTGACAAGATAACAAATACATATAGACCATCAAATGCATGGTTCAGTGTGCTGGAAAAGCTAATGCTAACCTGGAGGGTCTATTGGCAGGGAGAGTAGACTCAGAGGCATCTGAAATGAGCTGAGTGGTAGACCAGAGAATCCAGAAGTGCTCAGGAAAAACTTCAGGTGCAGAAAATTTCAGTTCCGGAGAAGGTGAGCTTTAAATGATTTTGTTTGTTTTTAAATAGCTCTACAGAGATATAATTCACATTTATTTACTGCTTTTGCTTTTGTTTTTTGTCTTTTTTGAGCCAGGATCTTGCTCTGTCACCCAGGTTGAAGTCCAGTGGTAAAAACAGGGTTCACTGGAGCCTTGACCTCCTGGGCTCAAGTGATCTTCTCACCTCAGCCTTCCCAGTAACTGGGATTGCAGGCACTTGCCACAGTGCCCAGCTAATTAAAAATACACGTATTTTGTAGAGATAGGGTCACACTATGTTGCCCAGGCTGGTCTCCAACTCCTGGGCTCAAGTAATCTGCCCACCCAGGCCTCCCAAATTGCTGGGATTACAGGTGTGAGCCACCATGCCCAGCCCATATAACATATCTAAGGTGAACAACTTGGTAAATTTTTGTGTATCTATAAACTCAATGATAATAAACCACAGGAAAAAAAAAAAAAGAACATATCTATTGCCTCCAAAACTTTCCTCATGCCCTTTTGTAACCCCTCACGCTTACTCCCTCTACCCATCCTCTGACTCCAAGTCAACCACTGATCCACTTCCTGTCATCTGCTCTCTGTCAAGTTGGTACTTTCCAATTTTATATAAGTGGATCATACAGTATGCACTCTTTTTTGGGGGTGGAGGGGGGTTGGCTTCTTTCACTCAGCAAAACTACTGAGATTCATCCGTGTTTTTGTACATATTAATAGTTTGTTCCTTTTTACGGTGAATAATACTATTCTATTATATGTACATACCCAGATCTCTTTATCTATTTGCTTGTTAATGGACATTTAGGTTGTTTCCGGTTTGAGGTGATTACAAATAATGGTGTTATGAACATTCATGTACCAGTAAGTGTTTGTATGAACAACTACTTTCATTTTTCTCAGGTAAATATGAAGTTGTGGAATGACTGAATCATATGATAGCTATATGTTTATCTTTTTAGGATAGTGTCAAATTATTTTCCAAAGTTGTTATACTATTTTACAGTTTGCTTACAATGTATGTGAGCTCGAGTGACTATACATCCTTAATAACACATGGTAGAATCAGTCTTTTCAGTTTTAGAAATTCTAATGGGTGTGTAGTGGCATCTCATTATAGTTTTAATTTACATTTCTTTAATAAGTACATATAGAACGTTATTTGATTTGCTTCTTTGCTATGTGTTCCTCTTTGGTAAAATGGCTATTTAAATCCATTTTTATTTTTTAATTTGGTTGTCTTTTTTCTTAGAGAGTTTTTTTTTTTATTTCTTCTAAAAAGAAGGGGGTGGATACATGTGCAGAACGTGCAGGTTTGTTACATAGGTACACGTGTGCCATGGTGGCTTGCTGCACCTCTAAGTTCCTTGCCCCCACCCCCAACAGGCCCTGGTGTGTGTTGTTCCCCTCTCTGTGTCCATGTGTTCTCAATGCTCAACTCCCACTTAAGAGTGAGAACATGCGGTATTTGGTTTTCTGTTCCTGTGCTGGTTTGCTGAAGATGATGGCTTCCAGCTTCATCCATCTCCCTGCAAAGGACATGATCTCATTCCTTTTTATGCCTGCATACTCCTCCAGTGTATATATGCACCACATTTTCTTTGTCCAGTCTATCATGGATAGGCATTTGGGTTGGTTCCGTGTCTTTGTCATTGTAAACAGTGCTGCAGTAAACATATGTGTGCACATGTCTTTATAGTAGAATGATTTATATTCCTTTGGGTATATACCCAGTAATGGGATTGCTGGTCAAATGGTATTCTGGCTCTAGAACCTTGAGGAATTGCCATACTGTTTTCCACAATGGTTGAATTAATTTACATTCCCACCAACAGTGTAAAAGCATTCCTATTGCTCCACATCCTCTCCAGCATCTATTGTTTCCTGACTTTTGAATAATCACCATTCTGACTGGCATGAGATGTTATCTCATTGTGGTTTTAATTTGCATTTATCTGATGATCAGTGATGTTGAGGTTTTCTTCATATGTCTGTTAGCTGTGTAAATGTCTTCTTTTGAGAAGTCTCCGCTCATATCCTTTGCCCACTTTTTGATGGGGTTGTTTGTTTTTTTCCTTGTAAATTTGTTCAAGTTCCCTGTAAATTCTGCATATTAGACCTCTATCAGATGGATAGATTGCAAACATTTTCTCCCATTCTGTAGGTTGCCTGTTCACTCTGACAGTAGTTTCTTTTGCTGTGCAGAAGCTCTTTAGTTGAATTAGATCCCATTTGTCAATGTGGGCTTTTCTTGCAATTCCTTTTGGTGTTTTATTCATGAAGTCTTTTCCCATGCTTATGTCCTGAATGGTATTGCCTGGTTTTCTTCTAGGGTTTTCATGGTTTTGAGTTTTACATTTAAGTCTTAATCCATTTTGAGTTAATTTTTGTATAAGGTGTAAGGAAGGGGTCCAGTTTCAGTTTTATGCATATGGCTAGCCAGTTTTTCAAGCACTATTTATTAAATAGGGAATTCTTTCCCCATTACTTGTTTTTGTCAGGTTTGTCAAAGATCAGATAGTTGTGGATGTGTGGTGTCATTTCTGAGGTCTCTGTTATGTTCCATTTGTCTATATGTCTGTTTTGGTACCAGTGCCATGTTGTTTTGGTTACTGTAGCCTTGTAGTATAGTTTGAAGTCAGGTAGCATGATGCCTTCAGCTTTCTTCTTTTTGCTTAGGATTGTCTTGGCTGTATGAGGCCTTTTTTGATTCCATATGAAATTTAAAGTAGTTTTTCTTTTATCATGTGAAGAATGTCAATGGTAGTTTGATAGGAATAGCATTGAATCTATAAATTACTTTAGGCAGTATGGCCATTTTCACAATATTGATTCTTTCTATCCATAAGGATGGAATGTTTTTCCATTTGTTTGTGTCCTCTCTTATGTCCTCGAGCAGTGGTTTGCAGGTCTCCTTGAAGAGATCCGTCACATCCCTTGTTAGCTGTATTCCTAGGTATTTTATTCTCTTTGTAGCAATTGTAAATGGGAGTCCATTCATGATTTGGCTCTTTGCTTGCCTATTGTTGGTGTAAAGGAATGCTTATGATTTCTGCACATTGATTCTGTATTCTGAGACTTTGCTAAAGTTGCTTATCAGTTCAAGAAGTTTGTGGACTGAGATGATGGGGTTTCCTAAATATAAAATCATGTAATCTGTAAACAGAGACGACTTCCTCTCTTCCTCTTACAGAGTTTTGAGTGTCCTTTATGAAGTTTGAATATGGTTCTTTTACCAGATATGTAGTTTGCAAATATTTTCTCCCAGTCTGTGACTTAACTATTAACAGTATCTTTCAAAGAGCAGAAATACCTAATTTATCATTTATTTTCATTTATACTTTGATTATTGTATCTAAGAAATCTTTACCTAATCCAAGGCCCCCAAATTTCCTTGAGTTGTATAGTTGTAGATTTTACATTTAGTTCTATTACTCACTTTGGATTAATTTTTGAATATGTATGAAGTATGGTTCAAAGTTGTTTTTCTGCCTATAAATATTCATTTTTTCCAAACACAATTTATTGAAAAATTTGTGCTCACTCCTTTAAATTGCCTTTGAAACTTCATAAAAAATCAGCTGACTATATATATGGATTTATTTCTGGACTCTCAATTCTATTCTGCACAATGTTGAATAGAATAGAAGTAGTGATAGTGCACATCCTTGTCTTGTTTCTGATGTTTCAGGGAAATCATTCAGTATTTTACCATTATGTGCAGACATACCTCAAAAGATACTACAGGTTTGGTTTCAGATCATTGCAATAAAGTGATTATCACAATAAAGTAACCCACATTCATTTTGTTGGTTTCCCAATGCCTATAGAATGTATGTTTACACTATGCTGTATTCTAGTAAGTATGCAATAGCATTATATCTAAAAACATACATATCTTACTTAAAAACATTTTATTGCTACAAAATACTAACAATCATTTAGGTTTTCACTGAATAGGTTCTCCTGCTTGGATCTCCAGCAATCTCTCACCAACGCTATCGAGCCAGTAGCATCTCTGCAACTCTCTGGGACAGAGCTCCCTGGGAGGGCGAGTTGCCATCTTTGCTGTCTTATAACCTTTACTGTCTCCAGGCTCTTGAGAGTCTGTGGGGACCAAAGACTGGTCTGAATTCCCACCACAGAGCATTCCCGACATGAAACAGTGGCTGGGCTATTTTCCACACAGGTCTCAGTCCTTCTCCTCATTGGACACGGTCTCTTGACCTTGGAGACCACCACCCTGCCCCCTACCTGACCCTTCAATCAGAGGCAGGCCAGCATTTCTCTGAGTAGAAAATCCCAGAGTCAACCCACAACACCTCCACCACTGCAATTGCTGTGGTACTCCACTAACAGCCCTTGGGCTGGGGGAGGGAACAAAGGGCCTAATCACTATGCCGGCACCTCCAACACACTCCAGCCACAAGAGGAAAAGGAGTCTAACCCTTATTCCCTGGAAATGCCTAACCCTCACTCCTCACCAGGCAGGGCCCCTGGCTCATAACTGCAGAATGGTCACCCACAACCATGGCTGAGCATATCCATTGGTAAGTGGCCTGGAGTCTCCCTGGGGAAAGGCTCCCAGAGGTATTTGACAGCCCCTCTGCCATTGTCACAGCGGAGTTCTATCCCTGCTGCCCTCAATTTGGGGAAGAAATGAGCCTGAGGGCTATACTAGAGCTTATAGCACACCACAGTCACCATAGGGAGAGGAGACCAATCTTTCCACCTGGAGAGTCCTTGAACCCCTGCTCTCTAACAAGCACAACCCCAAACTCATACCAGCAATTTAGCTGTCCTACTTTACTGGCTGAACAATCTCAGTAACAGCAGCTCCGTGTTTCTTGGAAGTAGAGTTCATGGGAACAACTGAAAACTCCTCTACCACTGCCTCTGCAGTGGTACTACCCCTGCTACCCTTAGAATAAAGAAGGAGCAAAGACTGTAAGTACCTAATCTGCACCTCCAGCAAGCTACAATCAACCCAAAGAGAGGGGGCCAGTCTGTCTCCCAAGGGTTCTACTTGATGCTCGCTGCTCATTACCAGGCCGGGAACTCCTAGCTTGGGCCCACAGCACAGACCTTCAATCCTGGGTTGATTGCACTGAGCAATTACTGACCTGTATCTCTCTGGTGTGGAGCCTCCAGAAGTCAAGCAAAAGACTGTTGGCCACAATCACTGCTGAGGTTCCTTTCTCTGCTGCTTCCAAGTTAGGGAAGAAACATAAACGTTGAAATCACCCCAGAGTTCTGATAGGCATCCCGAAAGTACCAAGCCATGATCTACAGCCAACACTCAAGTGGCAAAGAAGCCCGTGGTTTCAGGGTACTGAGAAGGAGCATAGCTGCTACTGTAAGGAAATATAGGGGAGCCACAACTGAGCAAGAGTCTACCAACTGACTACTGTGCCTAAGTGCCATTGACCAGATCACACCCTAAAGCTTCAACACCAAAATATCTCACTAACATACCCTACCATGAAACCAAAGATGAGAAGTCAGATACAAATACAGACCCTGCACAAGGCTCAGCCCTGTGAAGACATGCTGAAAAGAAGTCTGCTGACTATACTCAATCTCCACTGCAGTTAAAGGAATACCCTCATGCAGAGCCGAGAAAGAACCAGTAACTCAAATAGCTAGAGTGTTTTATGTCCTCCAGATGACTGAAATAGTTCTCTAACAAGGGTTCTTAACCAGGTTGGATTGATGGAAATTACAGAAATATAATTCAGAATATGGCTAGGGATGAAGATTACTGAGATTCAGGAGAATAGCAAAACCCAATCCAAGGAAACTAAGACTCACAATAAAATGATACAGGAGCTGACAGATGAAATAGCCAGATTAAAAACACCTAACTGGCCCAATAGAGCTGAAAAATACACTACAAGAATTTCACAATGCAAATGCAAGTATTAACAGCAGAATAGACCAAGCTGAGGAAAAATATCATGGAACTTGAAGCCTGGCTCTCAGAATTAAGGTAGTCAGAAAAAAAAAAAAAAAAGAATGTAAAGTAAAGAACAAAACCTCCAGGAAATACAAGATTATATAAAGAGGACAATTCTATGTATTATTGGCATCCCTGCTATAGATGGGGAGAAAGCAAACAACTTGGAAAACATTTCAGGATTTCATCCATGAAAACTTCCCCAACTTTGCTAGAGAGGTCAACAGTCAAATTCAGGAAATACAGACAATTCCTGCACAATTCTACATCCCCAAAACACATAATCATCAGATTCTCCAAGGTCAAAATGAAAAAAGAAAAAATGTTATCATTTTTTGATATGCCTCAGCTTCCTGAGTAGCTGGGATTACAGGCATACACCACCATGCCTGACTAATTTTTGTATTTTTAGTAGAGACGAGGTTTGACCATGTTGGCCAGGCTGTTCTCAAACTCCTGACCTCAATTGATCCACCTACCTCAGCTTCCCAAAGTACTGGGATTATAGGTATGAGCCACCATGCCTGGCCTTGACATTCTTAAAAAAAAAAAAAACAAATTCCAACCAAGAATTTCATATCTGGCTCAGCTAAACTTCCTAAGCAAAGGAGAAATAAGACCCTTTTTAGACAAGCAAATGCCAAAGAAATTCATTACCACTGATCTGCCTGATAAGAGCTCCTGAAAAGAACACTAAATATGGAAAGGAAACACCAGTACTAGTCACAGCAAAAACACACTGAAGTACACAGACCAGTAATACATAAAGCAATCACATGAACAAGTCTGCATAATTAATCAGCTAACATCATGACAGGATCAAATCCATAAATAACACTAACCTTGAAGGTAAATGGGCTAAATGCTCCAATTAAAAGGTACAGAGTGGCAAGCTTAATAAAGTACAAAGATGCAATGGTGTGCTGTCTTCAAGAGACCCATGTCACATGTAATGACACTTATAGGCTCAAAATAAAGAAATGGAGAAACCCTACCAAGCAAATGGAAAACAGAAAAAGGCTGGGGTTGCAATCCTAATCTCAGGCAAAACAGACTTTAAGCCAGCAAAGATCAAAAAAGACAAAAAGCGCATTTACATAAATGGGAAAGGATTCAATTCAATGGGAAGACCTAACCATCCTAAATAAATATGCACCCAACACAGGAGCACCCAGATTCATACAACAAGTTCTTAGAGATCTTCAAAGAAACTTAGACTCCCACACAATAATAGTGAGAGATTTCAACATCCTACACAATAATAGTGGGAGTCTTCAATATCCTGCTGACAGTATTAGACAGATCATTGAGGCAAAAAAGGTCACAATCTTAAGTGAAATAACTCAAAACAGAAAGTCAGATACCACAGGTTCTCACTACATAATGTGTACACACAGGCATACAGAGCATATTAATAGACATCAGAGACTCATAAAGGTAGGAAGATGAAAGGTGGGGTGAGGGATGAGAAAGGACCTAATGGGTAAAATGTACACTATTTAGGTGATGCTTACTAGTCAATATATCCAAGCAACAAATCAGCATTTGTACCCCCTAAATCTATTCAAAAAAATTATTATGTCTCCTTAATTGATCCCTTTATCATTATGAAATGACTTTTTTTTTCCTTGGAGGCATTCTTATCTCTAAAATATATCTTTTTATAGCAATATAATGTAGCCACTCCAATTTTCTTTTTATTTTTTTTTTCACTTTTTTTTTTTTTTTTTTTTTTTTTTTTGAGACAGGGTCTCGCTCTATCTCCCGGGCTGGAGTGCAGTGGCCGGATCTCAGCTCACTGCAAGCTCCGCCTCTCGGATTTACGCCATTCTCCTGCCTCGGCCTCCCGAGTAGCTGGGACTACAGGCTCCCGCCACCTCGCCTGGCTAGTTTTTTGTATTTTTTAGTAGAGATGGGGTTTCACCGTGTTAGCCAGGATGGTCTCGATCTCCTGACCTCGTGATCCGCCCGTCTCGGCCTCCCAAAGTGCTGGGATTACAGGCTTGAGCCACCGCGCCCGGCCTAACATATCATTTTCTAATGTTTAACATTTAATTCATGTGTGTTTTATATTGAAAGTGAGTTTCTTGTAGGCAGCATATAGTTGAGGCTTGCTTTTTATTCAGTCTGACAATCTCTGTCTTTTTACTTGGGATATTTAGAACATTTACATTTATTATGATTGGGTTAAAAATTTTTCTTGATTATTTGTTTACTATTTTTTCTTATCTATTTTTTTCTATTCTTTTTGCTTCATTTTAAATTATTTTCCATGATTCCATTTTAGCTCCATTTTGGCTTATTATATATAACTTCTTGCTATGTTATCTTAGTGGTGGCTTTAGGGTTTAGATGATACATCCTTAACTTATTACAGTTTACTTTCAAGTGTTATTTTATAACTTTGTACATAGGAGAAGAATTTTAAAACACATTTATACATTTTCCCCTTTAAGTTTTTGTGTTATTGTTTTTATACATTTTACTTTTGTTATTATTTTTGCTTTAAAGAGCTGGCTATCATTTAAAGAGATTTAAATAAGAGAGAGAAATGAATATTTATCTATATTGTTGAAGTGTTCCAGTGCTCTTCATTCCTTTTTGTAGATCTAGATTTTCATCCGGTATAATTTCCTTTTCTAAAAGAATTTTCTTTAACATTTCTTGCAGTTAAAGATCTGATGGTAATTAATTCTACCAACTCTTGTATATCTAAAATGTCTTTATTTTATTTTTTTTGAAAGATATTTCTACTCATTTAAGGATTCTAGATTGACATTTTTTTTTCTTTCCTGTATTTTATGATGTTGGCTTCATTGCCTATAACTTGCGTCATTTCTGATGAGAAATCTGCTGTCACCCTTATCTTTGTTTCTCTATATGTAATGTCCTTTTTCCTCTTTGGCTCCTTTTAAGATTTTTTTCTTTATCACTTGTAAGCAATTTAATTATGATGTGCCTTGATGTTCTTTTCTTCACATTTCCTGTTCTCTGCCACACTTTTCAGTGTGTGAGTTTATAGTTTTTATTACACTTGAAAATTTTTCAGTCATTATTCTTTAATTTGTTTTTCTGTCCTGACTTTCTCACTTTCAGAGACTCAAATAAGATATGTATTCGGCTTTTCAGAGACTCAAATTAGACATGCCTCATAGTTCACTGATGCTGTATTTGTCTCAGTTGTTTATTTCTCTGTTTAAATTTTGATAATTACTATTACTATGTGTGCAAACTCATGAATCTTTTCTTCTGCAATGGTGTTGTTAATCCATGCCAGAGAATTTTTCTTCTCAGATACTGTCATTTTTATCTCCAGAGGTTCAATATAGGTCTTTTAGGAATGTTTCTATGTCTCTACTTAAGATGTTTTTATCTTCTAATTCCTTAAATAAGTGGAATATAGTTATAATAATTCTTTTAATGTCACATTCTACTCATTCTATCATTTGTGCCTTTTCTCTATTGCCCAGGTTGGAGTGCAGTGGCGCAATCCTGGCTCACTGCAACCCCCGCCTCACAGGTTCAAGCAATTCTCCTGTCTCAGCCTGAGTAGCTGGGATTACAGGCACATACCACCATGCCAAGCTAATTTTGTATTTTTAGTAGAGATGGGATTTCACCATTTTAGCCAGGCTGATCATGAACTCCTGAACTCAGGTGATCTGCCCGCCTCAGCCTCCAAAAGTGCTAGGATTACAGGCGTGAGCCACCGTGCCCGGCCTAATAATTTTTTTTTTTTTAATTGGATTTCAGACATGTTCATTTTAACTTGTTGAGTGCAGGAAATTTTTTATTTCTAGGGGTATTCTTCAGCTTTGTTTTGGTAAATAATTAAAATATTTGGAGATAGTGATACTTTTAGATCTTGTTTTTAGGCCTTTTTAAGTAGCACTAAAACAGTTTGGTCTGGGGATGATTTTTTTCTCCTAATGAGACAAAACCCATCTGAGTACTCTACCTCAGTACTTGTGAATTATAAGCTTTTAAATTCTGGCTTACAGGCATAGGTATTATCACCAGCCTTTGTTGAGCACTGGCTCTTTTTCTCTAATCATTTTTGTTGTTTCCCACCATTCGAACTCAGGCAGTTTACTCACATGTATATTCTCATTAGTACTCAGCTAAATACTTAAAGGGGGCTCTCTTTAGATCTCTGAAGATCTCGAGTTTGTGCGTGTGTGTGTGTGTGTGTGTGTATATGTGTGTGCATGTACTCATGTACCCCGTTCTGGTACCCTGGCCTTTCAACTCTAGCTATTGACCTATCTGGACTCCCATTTCTTTTTAACTTGATGAGACCACTGGCTTATCTCTTTTTGTGTTGGCTCCTAGAAATATACTCTAGGTGGTAAGCTTAGGCAATTACAAACCCCACCTCATTTGTTCTTATCTTCTCATCTTTCAAGAGTCATTGTCCTTTGTTATTTAATGTCCAATGAATTGAAAACTATATGTGTGTGTATGTGTATATGTATGTGTGTGTGTGTGTGTGTATATATATTTTTGTTGTTGTTGTTGTTGTTGTTTTTGAGACGGAGTCCCGCTCTGTCACCACTTTGTCACCCAAGCTGGAGTGCAGTGGTGTGATCTTGGCTCACTGCAAGCTCTGCCTCCCAGATTCATGTCATTCTCCTACCTCAGCCTCCTGAGTAGCTGGGACTACAGGCACCTGCCACCATGCCCAGCTGATTTTTTGGTATTTTTTAGTAGAGACGGGGTTTCACCGTTTTAGCCAGAATAGTCTCAATCTCCTGACTTCGTGATCCACCCACCTTGGCCTCCCAAAATGCTGGGATTACAGGCGTGAGCCACTGTGCCTGGCCAAAAACTATATGTATATATTAAGGTTGCTTATTATAGGAGGGTAAATAGAGTAAATCTGTTCTCTGTTATTACATCCTGGACAGAAGCAGAGGCATAGGCTCCATAGACAGAGGCTCCACCCCTTACAAATATACAAATATTTTTAAGCTTTGTTCTAAAATGCAATTAAATTACTTGGAAATAGTTTAATACTTTCAGGTCTTGCTTTTATGTTTTGTTAGACAAGTCATAGCAACATTTATTTTAATCCTAGACTGATTTTTCTCCACCACTGAAGCAAGAATCTTCTGAGCAGTCTATCAGATGCTCAATTAGATAGAAAAAATACCTCATTTTTAAAGTCCCATTGGTAAACTCTCTCCTTCTCCGTCCTTCCTGGTTCCACCAAGCATTCCTCTCCCCACCATTAATACTCAAGTAATCTAAGAACAGTACTTTATAAATCTTGAAGAACCAACCACACTATTACCAGAATTTCTTGACAATGCAAAAAGGATTCAAAGATACATCTTAGAAAGTATAGCTATGACTCTTGGGACAGGATTTAGAAATTGACAGACATAGAGCCTTCCCAGGACCCATAAATTGCATAACGAGGGACATATTCTTAGTAATCCTGAGAAAAGATGGTGAACCATTCTTACCATACTGACACTGTGCAATGTAGAGGAGGTGACACATTCCCAATGACGCTTGTTGTACAATCGAGGGATCTTCATGGGAACACAAAAGAGACAGCTCTGCTGCCAGGAGACCCAAACATGGAGCATCAACACTTGTCTAATGGAGAAACAAAGGAGAACATTCATTTGCTATGCATAGCCAACATGAAAATGTCTGCATGCATCTGATCCTGTTATAAATCAGACTAGGATTCTAAGATAAGCTTCAGAGTTTACAATATCTGTAATCAAATCCTGGCCCCGTTACTGACTCTCAATTTCCTCATCTGTGAAATGAAGATAATAAATTCCACTTTGTAACAGTTATTGTGGAGCGTAAGGGGTAACACTGATGACAAGAAGAAAAAATCCTAGCAAAGTACTTGGAAATAATGGTGACTCAACTAATGTTAGTTTCTGTGCCATGCAGTGGGTAGCCATTTGCGGGTAGCAAATTCCCAGGACATGGAAAAGTAAAGTGGGATGTGTATTTCCAAAACCTTTAGTGCTTCCTTCTCCACATACGAAACACTATAAGTCACTGAGGAGGTATGCCATTTTTCCTCTTGAAGTTGTTCTGATTCCTCTCAGGGAAATTCATTTTTTAAAATGCAGAGCATTTGCTTTTGATGTCAAAGCTACTACCAAAATATTTCTGTATTTCCTTCTACAACTTCTTCAACACTTCGACTAATCAAATATTTAGATTTTCCTCTTAATGGGCCTGTTTGGCTAGAGAATATCCACATAGAGAAGGGAGAAGAGATAGAAAAGAGGAAAGATAGAAAAGGCATTTGTTTTTATGAAATTATGGGTGCCCTTTACCAATTTTCCGTGTCTTTTTTAAAACAAACAAGGGCTCTGATTAAATGTAGATTTGGAGAACTAGCAGCATGGCTTGCAGATAGTTCTTGTCTCGAAGACAATTGATTTCTTTTCCTAGGTAGAGGCTTTGATGATTGCAGCAATTGTTGATGGTAAACTCCAGAGGGATCGCAAGGCCTGCTTCTGCTTCTGTTGACCTTTTTCATGTCCCATTTTGCCTGCCCTTTACGTGACTTACCTCACCACTTCCCACCCACTCTGTCTCTCTCTCTCTCACACACACACACAGAAATTCCTAAGGAAGAAATATGAAGTGGCCTGGGTCATCTGGGTCATGGGCCAAGGCCATAATTGAATTGTGATATAGGGAGTGATGGTCTCAGTAGGAGAACAGAGATTATAAATATCTTTTTTTCCGTGGATATTCTGCTTGTATTCTTTTTTACCCATACAAAGACTGGCCTGGTCCTTCCCCTTTTAGGAGCTCTGTGGCTTTGGAGAGTCTGGGAGCAGACAGTAGCAGCTGCCTCTGCTCTAGGCCCTAGGGAGAAATGCTCTCTTTCCCTGGAAGTCCTCTTCTTTGGGTTTATATTCCAAGTTTTTTTTTCCCCCCCCTACTCGATGGCAAGATCTTAAAAACCATCGTTGTGTATGGGCATGAGAAAAAGGAGCAAGTTTTCTCTCTCTACTGGGCATGAGAGAAGAGTAGTACTTCTTACAGCTTAACTCACTGAAGCTGAGTACGACTTACAGGGGACTGGCCTTACAGTCATCTTATATTACAGGTTTTTTTTTTTTTTTTTTTTTTGAGACGGAGTCTCACTCTGTTGCCCAGGCTGGAGTGCAGTGGCTGGATCTCAGCTCACTGCAAGCTCCGCCTCCGGGGTTTACGCCATTCTCCCGCCTCAGCCTCCCGAGTAGCTGGGACTACAGGCGCCCGCCACCTCGCCCGGCTAGTTTTTTTTATTTTTAGTAGAGACGGGGTTTCACAGGATGGTCTCGATCTCCTGACCTCGTGATCCGCCCGTCTCGGCCTCCCAAAGTGCTGGGATTACAGGCTTGAGCCACCGCGCCCGGCCATATTACAGGTTTTGCCTCAAATGTCCTCCCTGATTATCCCTGCTCAGGAACTTGTTAAATGTGTAGTTCTTAGTAGATGTTTTTGTAAATGAAACTCCTAGTGGTTTCCTTCTCTTCTGTTTGCCAGTTAGGATCTATCTAACTGTATATGTTAGGTGGATGCCTCTAGCAGAGTATGTGTGGTCGTGCCTAGATTGCATTTCCACTTACTGTCACTGACTAAAAAGGCATGTTTAGGGAGTGGGACATGACCCAAGATAGGCGGAGAGAGGAGTAAGGCAGCGTGGATCATGGAGCACACTAATGTATATCCTGCACAGCCATTCAGAAGCTTGACAACCACAGCTACCCCTCCTCTAAGACAAGACTTTGAGAGCTTTCAATATGATATATCCTGGCTTTATAGAAAATCTACCCAAGTATTAAAAGAAGCAAATATTTTAAAAATGGAGAAAAGTAGCTTCTCGGTATTCACTCCTAAACCTAAGCATTCCTGCTTAGTTTTCTGGCCCTTTTAACTGTGCCCTTTCTTTGTAGATCTGGCCTCTCCAGTCGCTTATCTTAACAATAATGATAGTTTTAAGTGCTAGGTTCCAGAAGCAACCACTTCCATGGTTTTCAGCTGCTTCTTCTGGAAGTCATCCCTGTCTCTATAAACAATGCACCTTCACTTCTAACATCAGTTTGAGACATTGTCTATCTCAATTCCATTCTTCCACTTCCCCATAATTCTCTCAATAGAGAACATGACTCATCATAGTATATTATTTTTAATTCTTCTACTTTTGTGTTTTACTACTATATTAATACTTTTATTTCTTGTTTCATAGAACAGAAAAACAGAATAGGAATATAACAGGATAAAACGTAATAACAGAATAGGAACATAAGTAGAATCATCCAGAATGTAGCCTTTTGTGCCTGGCTTCTTTCATTTAGTATAATGTTTTCAAGGTTTATGCATATTGTAGCATGTATACAACTTTATACCTTTTTAAGAGTGGATAATATGCCATATGAGTATGTTACATTTTACTTGTTCATTTGCCTGTTGATGGACATTTAGATTGCCCTTTTCAGCTACTGTGAATTTTGCTGCAATGAACACTTTGTATAAGTTTTTGTTTGAACAACTGTTAAATTCTTTCAGGTATATACCTAAGATTTCTGTGTCATAATGGCAATTCTATGTTTAACTTTTTGGAGAACCACTAAACTATTCTCTGCACTTTAATTTTTGTACTTTTGAGCTAGTAGCATTTACATTGTGTTCAGTAACTCATTTAAGTTTTTCTGTGCTGGGTTTATAGATTAATTCTAAAAGTTAAAAATCAATAGTATGGTCTCACCATGACTAGGTAAAATTATTCAATGTATAGGCCATGCTCACTTTAGTTATATTTCCTTTTGGCATGTACCTATGTCTTTCTCATCTGTACCCTGCATTATCTCTTTATTTTATTTTTTAAATTATTTTTATTTTTAATTTTTTTGGAGATGAGGTCTCACTCTGTCACCCAGGCTGGACTGCAGTGGTGTGATCATAGCTCACTGCAGCCTAGAACTCCTGGGCTCAAGAGGTCCTCCCATCTCAGGCTCTCAAAGCACTGGGATTATAGGCATTAGCCACAAAGCCCAGCTGTCTCTCTATCTTTAATAGTATTTTTTTCTTTATTTACCTTTGTCTGTCTCTTTTATTTGGAGAGTTTCCCCAAATTTCACAAAGTGTTGTTGCTGCTTAATATTTAAGGATGTAATGCCTCTTGATGGGGTTTTGTGTGTGAGCAAGGCTTGCCACCTGTTGTACTTTGTTTTAGAGCAGCTAGGAGGGGGGCTGGAGTCATGCTGTAGTATATCTAGATAGAATGCAAGACTCTTTTCTCAGGGAACTTAACAATGGTTTTTGCAAAAGAAAAATTATCAACTTCTGTCGGCCAATGTGTGTCAAGAGGAATGCGGGACAACATAGGTTCTTCTGTACACGCTTTCAATTAATCCTTTGAATTAATGCGTTATGTTTCCAGCCTGCTTTGACTCCCACCCCTTATCATTATTTGGCCTTTCATAACTCACCCTCTAGGATTCTACAGGGAAAACTGCTTTTCTTTCAGCTAACCCCTATCCTAATGCTTATGGTCTCCCACCATTCAGTTCCCCTGCCAGGTTTTATCTTCTAACTAATCTGTCTTCCAGAAATTTGTTGGCATGACTAGCCCATTGAAAACACTTCATTAATTCTCTTTGTTGCTGTGTATTTATACTTTTAAAATATTTTATGACCATCATTTTGTGGGGACTCTGGAGAAGAAGGAGATATATACATGTGGACAATTTGTTAGATTTAGCTGGAAATCCACTATCCATTTTTAAACGCTGATATGCCAAAGGGACAAAGTTAGGAAAAAAAAAACTCAATGCTATAAGTTGACATGCTTAACTTACATTTCTTTGCCTGTGGAAAGTTGAATCATTTAATTGAAGGAACATGTGCTTTGAGTGTAGGGGTTTCTCTACCCTGATGGGCACATGGGTCATGTGAGACAAATCATCACTTTAAAAATGTTTATGACAAGATAAAAATGATAGAATTGTTCAATAGGACAAGAATCTCTGACACTCTGGAGGACCTAGGCTAGAGTTATTATGAAGAAAAAAGTCTATCCCATGTAGGAACAGTACCAGACAACAACTGAGGTGGATGCACTTAGGAAAGGGTAGAACAAATATTCATTGATGATCTACAATGTGTCAGATACAGAGATGCACAGACTAGGGCTGTGGGAATCTCAGATTTTAATTTATCAACAATGTGCTTTGATTTTTTTTTTGTTTTGTCTATTTGCCTCCCCAATTAATTTCACTGGCTTAATCGTCTTTACAAGACGTTATTTGAAAGAGAAAGCGAACTTAGTGAAGTTTTATGCTTTCCTGACTGTGATAAGTTGGTTGATTCCAGCTCTAGTTTCAATGTTCAGGAAAATGCTGAAGTACTTCCACCTGGTGGCACTTAGTGAACATTGCAGAACAGAGTAATAGGTTATTCCGTCGGTTTTCTGGAACAAATCTGAGTTATAGCTAGGAACTCTCAACTAACAATTTATGAGAACCTTCTGCTTCACATGTGAATTTACATATTTATTCCTTTGCAGTTGAAGGATGGGATGTAGGCAAAGGAGAATGAACTCTACTACAGTAATGTAAAGAGGTGATAGAAAATGAAACTCCAAAATGTCTATCTGCTACTTGAGTGGAACTCACTAGAATATATCAAATGCAGAGAGAAACATGTGACTAGGCTCTAGTCAAACAATTGTCATCAAATACTTGCTGAGTATATAACACATTTTAGGAGCTGTGCAGAAAACAGTCTTGAGTGGTGAGATACACTTAATCTCAAGCCTCACTTGCAAAATTTTCAATGGTGAACCTCTGGACACCAAATGTAAAACTCAAGCTATTTTAGAAGTTAGAGAAAGGCTGCCTTCCCAGGTCAGAGAATCAGAAGATTGAAACAAGCCACTCACTCTCTTTTTTTTTTTTTTTTGGACACTGAAATAGGGAATCAGCATGATACAAAGAACATCCTGGACTGTATCCTCCATCTAAGTAAATTGTATTATGTTCCAAAGCTGAGTTTAAACAAAATAGTAAAAATTCAAATATATTACAAAGCTCATCTAGATTCTTCATCTCAATAAATCTGGGGACTGCTTGTACAAGCAGTAGAAAATGGATAAATATAACATCATGAATGCATGTTTCTCACCCTCTTTACTTTTATCTCCTCCTGAAGTGACTCCAGCAATCAGATAAGTAATTAGCAGAGTATGTTTGAAAATCACTGTGAAGGATGGGTTGGGAAACAGAGGCTGAATATACAGTATCCACAAAAGAGAAATGTTCATAGGTAGTATAAGGTTTTTTAGAAGGCAGGCCATGATGTGATTCAAAGTATAGACAAACTCAGTAAATACTCGTGATTATGACATACCTATTTGTTCTCCATCTGAAATGCAAAAATTAAAGTCTGATTGTATCCCTGTATTGGTGAAGGTGTGGGGAAATGGACACTTTAGTATTTATAAGAATGCAAATTGGTGGACAATTTTGTGTTACTAAACTTTAACCTATCATACTTCTTTATCTGATCATTATCTTTCTAAGCCTTTCCAGGTACACACCCATGTACTTGCACAAAGATGCCCATTTTATATTGTTTGAGGCAGAAAAAATTAAATGATACTTTAATGTCCATCAACTGAAAAATAGCTAAATGGATCATAATATGTCAAAACTGTGGGCTATAAACTGTATTTAAAATAACAAAATCAATCTACATATGTTGACATGAAAATATCTGTAGGATGTATTGTTTCAGTGAAAAAAGCAAATTGTAGAACCATATGTAAATATAACTTTAGTAAAGAAACAATGAGTAATAAAGTTATGTATTTCAGTGTGTGTTTTATATGCGAGTGTGCACATTGAAAGTGGTTTGGTAGGACACACATCACGCTGACATGGCTAAGGACAGGGTTGGTGTGGAGAGGATAGTAAAGAGAGACTTATGCTCTACCTCTAGCATGTGTCACAATGAAAGAATTTGAAGATTACTTGCATAAATTTGAAATAAATAAATAACAGCTTTCAAATTATTTTAGGAAGTAATACTTAAGAAGACAGGTAAGGTTGGAAGAATTTTAAAAATTACAAATTGTGGTCTACAGAGGAAATTTCAGAGTCAGCAAGAATCTGGTTTTAACACCTTAATGTTCTTTGCATAAAGCATGATGTATCTTAATCAATTGTTTGAGAAACTCTGTTCTGATTGACAAAAAGTCATGTAGGATATTGACTCCTTTTCTGATATCCCAACCAACCTACCAGTACAATAATACCAAGGACCTGTCAAGTACTGTTAGGACCCAAGACACGGAAAGCAGCACTATACAAATGCAGTCTTCAGAATCAGGTGGCATTGTTATACTCTGTGACTTACATATTTTCTGACTTTCGTGACTGTAAATCTTAACACCTTGTTGATGATCACCATGATTCTCTCTTGCAGATATGACCTATCTTTACTCATCCACACGAGCATTTCCTGTTGGAAACACAAAAGTCATCCTAGAACCATGCAATTTCCATTTTCCAAGAACCTTTCCTCTATTCTCCAACTTCACCAATTCAGGCATTCCTACAGTCTCCTGGTTATTTCACACTTAACCTACATTTATCTCAAAAACACAGACAATAAGCATCTAGTATACTACTTCATCTACTATAGGAACTGTATCTAGGTTTTATTTTATTTTATTCTATTCAACAAGTATTTACTAATATCCACTATAATAGTCACTTTGTTAGCACCATGAACAGTTCAGCATGAGGCTATGATATGATTATCAGCTGCTTTGCCTCCTCTTTTTCTTTCAAAGTATGTATTCTCCCTTTTATTTTTAAATGACAAGCTGCATTTCAGATTTAAAAGACATTCCAGAATTCCTCTGCCAATTCACCACTCAAATATTCTGGCTTATGGTTAGAGAGTACCTTACTGGAGGCAGGTTTGTTAGCAAGTTCTTGCAAATTTTGATTCAAATCTGTCTTAGCTGCACCTTCTAGCTGTTCTTAATCCTCAGAGGGATTAATTCTTCCCTTGAGAAGGGAAGAATACTGCATATGCCTCATATACTAACCGCCATTAATAGTTTTCTTTAAGGCAATCTGTCAGGGTCTACTATATTTATGTCAATGGTTGGCCAAACCTCTTCACCTGCTCTTGCTCCCATTGTGAAAAATGTTTGAAGTCTATTTCCTAAGGTGAAAGAGTTTCTAAATCTCAGAGGGGTCAGCCTCTGCCTTGGCCTTTTCAGGCGTGAGGTTTCAGCCCTTTTTGAGAATCAGGGAAGATTTTAGGCAAGGTAGGTATAAGAACAAAGTGGTTAAGTAACAGGCTCCCAAGATAGAGGGGCTCCTCCACACATTAGCATTTTATATATTATTGCTCCTTTCTCTGTTTTCATTTTTTTAATCGTGAAATGGAAGAAATTATAGTCACAATGAAAGAATTTGAAGATTACTTGCATAAATTTGAAATAAATAAAAAACAAAATAAATAATTTGAAATAAATAAATAATATTTATTTATTTATAAATAAATAAATTTGAAATAAATAAATAATCCCTCATGAGATTATGTTAAGGATTATATGAGATAACTCACATATTCAATTTAGTGCCTGACATGGAGTCAATGCTTAACTCAATAAATGGAAACTATTGATAGTGTCATGGGGTGAATAAAAGAGCATGCACGGGCAGGGAAGGGGAGGATTCATAATCACCGTGAAGGGTCGTGAGGATAACAACTTTTTTAACTTTTATTTTAAGTTCAGGGGTACATGTGCAGGTTTTTATATAGATAAACTTGTGGTATTAGCCTAGTACCCACTAATTATTTTTCCTAATTCTCTCCCTCTTCCCAACCTCCACCCTTTGTTAGGCCCCAGTATCTGTTGTTCCCCAATATGTGTCCATGTTTTCTCATCCCTTAGCTCTCACTAATAAGTGAGAACATGCAGTATTTGGTTTTCCGTTTCTGTGTTAGTTTGTCAAGGATAATGGCTTCCAGCTCCATCCAAATTCCTGCAAATCACATAATCTCATTCTTTTGTATGGCTGCATAGTATTCCATGGTGTATGTGTACTACAGTTTCTTTGTCCAGTCTACCATTGGTGGTTATTTAGGTTGATTCCATGTCTTTGCTATTGTGAATGGTGTTGCAACATGTGTGCATGTGTCTTTATGACAGAACAATTTATATGCCTCTGGATATATCATATCCAGTAATGGAATTGCTGGGTCAAATGGTATTTCTGTTTTTAGGTCTTTGAGGAATCACCATGCTGTTTTGTACAATGGTTGTACTAATTTACACTCCCATCAACAGTGTATAAGCATTTATTTTTCTCCACAACCCCGCCAGCATCTGCTGTTTTTTTGACTTTTTATGAATAGCCATTCTGACTGGTGTTAGTTGATATCTCATTGTGGTTTTGATTTGCATTTCTTTAATGATCAATGAGGTTGAACTTTTTTTTTCATGTTCTTTTTGGCCACATGTATGTCTTCTTTTGAAAAGTGTTCATGTCCTTTGCCCACTTTGTAAAGGGAGTTGTTTTTTTTTTTTTTTTTTCTTGTAAATTTAAGTTCCTTTTAGATGCTGGATATTAGACCTTTGTCAGATGCATAGTTTGCAAAAATTTTCTCCCATTCTGTAGGTTGTCTGTTTACTCTCTCGATAGTTTCTTACACTGGGCAGAAGCTCTTCAGTTTAATTAGATCCCATTTGTCAATGTTTGCTTTTGTTGCACTGCTTTTGGTGCCTTTTTCATGAAATTTTTGCTTGTTCCTATGTCCAGAATGGTACTGTGTAGGTTGTCTTCTAGGATTTTTATAGTTTTGGGGTTTACATTTAAGTCTTTAATCCATCTTGAGTTAATTTTTGTATACGGTGTAAGGAAAGGGTCCAATATCAATCTTCTGCATATGGCTAGCTAGTGGACAACATTTTTTAAGTGAATAATAAAAAAAAAACAGTTGATTCAAATTAGGCACAAATTAGCCTAATACATTTTGTTTTTCTTCAAATTCCTTTTTGTCCTCATAAATACCAATACTACTTCTTTACTTGTGTGTATTTATGATTTATACAGCTCATAGATGCTCCCAGTAGGATAAATTGATCTGTTTTTCCAGTACTTCCAGACAGTTGGCCTCTGATGTCAACATGTTAGGAATGCAAAATTGAAGACCATAAGACATGCAGTGCAGTATTCTGTCTCTGGTTTAGACATTAAAAAATTGAGCTGTGAAAAATAGGTTTTGAATTGTCATTAGGCCTTCTTTAGGTACAGTAACATCCATGAAGATAGAATGCTCAGCATTTTCTTTAGTACCTGAGTTGATGAAGAAGAAGCATGCATACAGACATACACAGCATGGTTTCATAGTTACGTGAACTTGAGGGTAGCTTAGGCTAACACTGCTCTCTAATACTATTCTCTGCTACTTCAAATTGTGTTCACCTATATATCACCACATGAGACCTGGTTTCTCAAGTGCCTGTTGATGCTGTCCTTCCCAAATTAAATTCCTAAAAGTGTGCCTCTGTAATTCAAACAAAGGGAAGTGACTACATTTCACTCTTTTGTGGTAAAGAAAAACTTTCAGTCATCAAATACTTGAAGGAGACGCAAATACAGCAAATGAGAAGAAAGCGAAGCATAGTGAGCATACTAGATTTATGACAAGAAAATTAAACTACTTATTTCCCCTTTACCTTTAAGATCTGTAGTTTGTAGAGGTCTTTAGACACCAAGGTCAGAAGAATGTTCTCATATGTATTTAAAATATTGTGGTATAAATTCTGAAACACAAAAACATTGCACAGTCAGCCAGTTTTAGATAAACTTTTACCTAGTGTCTACAGTTTTTTTCTTGCTTAAAAGTTACTTTTAATTGGGTTTAAATTCCTTGAATATAAATCAGTGACACAGAAAATACTCAACGTCAAATTGTAAAATGCCACACATATTTAAAGACTTCTAGCATTATCTCAGATATTAAAAAATATATGAAGAAAAAAGACAAATGAAAACATAAAAATGTAATTTCCTTTGAGAAATAGAATGAGTATTTTTTATTTAGTGACTTTCTATAATCTTTAAATTTTCTATAATAAGCATCTACCATGTTTTTTCTTTCATTATTATTATTATTATTATTTTGAGATGGAGTGTCATTCTCTCGCCCAGGCTGGAGTGCAGTGGTGCCATCTCGGCTCACTGCAAGTTCCGCCTCCCAGTTTCACGCCATTCTCCTGCCTCAGCCTCCTGAGTAGCTGGGACTATAGACGCCCACCACCACGCCCGGCTAATTTTTTATATTTTTCTAGTAGAGACGGGGTTTCGCCGTATTAGCCAGGATGGTCTCGATCTCCTGACCTCGTGATCCACCCGCCTGGGCCTCCCAAAGTGCTGGGATTACAGGCGTGAACCACGGCGCCCGGCCTGCATCTACCATGTTTATAGGAGGAAAAGCTGTAAATTTAATTTTATAAAAACTTACTTTTCCGTGTTTATGAATGCTGCATTTTCTCAATATTTTTTTTGTGCGTAAATGTGATTTTGCTTGATAATTCAATATGTTGGATTTATTTTCACTGGATGCATGACTTTGAGTTCATTTTTTTCTTTATTTTTTATTATTATGATTATACTTTAAGTTCTAGCGTACATGTGCACAATGTGCAGGTTCATTACATATATATACGTGTGCCATGTTGGTGTGCTGCACCCATTAACTCGTCATTTACATTAGGTATGAGTTCATTTTCAAAAAGAACATAGCCCTGGCTAATAGTTTTGTCCCCCATTTATAAAAAGTTTTATTTCCTAATCTAATGATGAAGATTTAGAAAAATTCTCACATCTAAAATTTTAAATTTTCTCTTGCCTTAGCTGTTTATAGATTATCCTTCTAGTGCTTGTTTCGGGATACTCTTCGGGATACATATACTTATCAATTTTCCATTGTCTTTTGAATGTAATAACATGAATATATTTTATTCTAACTGTTGCTTTAAGTTCATTGAAAGCAGTAATTTGTGAATATCCACCTGAGTAATTGTGATGGAAGTAGACAGTAATTGCTATTTTAAGTGCTGACACTTACTACTATCTACGTAAAAAAAATAGACTTTTATGCCTTTGTGATTTGAAATAGGTTGGAGAAGATTCAAGCATGATGTGACTTGGTTCTTATTTTAGCTGACACCTACAAGTTACCCAAACATCATATTTAAATATAATTCAGGCCAGGCACAGTGGCTCACACCTATAATCCCAGCAATTTGGGAGGCTAAGGTGGGAGGATTGCTAGAGTTCAGGAGTTTGAGACCAGCTTGGACAACGTAGTGAGAACTCATCTCTATAAAACAAAACAAAACAAAAATTAACCAGGTATGGTGGTGCACGTCTGTAGTCCTAGCTACTTGAGAGGCTGAGATGGAAGGATTGCTTGAGCTCAGAAGGTGGAGACTGCAGTGAGCCAAGATAGTGCCACTGCACTCTAGTTTGGGTGATGACACAAGACCCTGTCTCAAAAAAAAAAAAAAAAAAAATCCAATATTGAATACATTTTATATGTAGATAGATGGAAACAGTAAGATTTATTGTTCCACACACTATGTAGGTACTAGAAATTGTATGCTATGTAGGTATTGGAAATTTCCATGTGTGAGTAGCTGATATATAAAATACATGGGACATCAATAAACATGGGGCATTTGGATGTTGAAATGCTATATAACAACATATTTTTTTTTCTTTCTTGCTAGTATTGGAAGAAGAGTTTTATTTAACTCAGAAAGTTATTTTTTTGCTTCCAACTGCCAGAGTGGTCTTCACCAGTAAAAAGTAAAAGTATCTCTGAGTATTCTCAGGTAGCCGCTCAGAAATATTTGGAAGAGGTCGATTTGGAAAAGAATGGCACATTTGGGAAAATTAGCAGCCTAAAAATCTGTGTTAGGGATATAGGAATGTAGCTGAGAAAGTTTCTACATTAAAGTCACCTTGCATCAATTGCAGAAGAGGCTGAAATTATCTGATATTTGTATAGAAGCTCTTATAAAAGGAAATAATTGGCCTGATAGTTTTGCATCTGAGTGTTCTAGGTTCTCTCCACAAACTGAAGAAAGGAGAGAAGTGGCTATGCTGAGACCTCACTTTATACCATATGCCACGAATTTCTTCTCTAGCTTATAGAGCGAGTTCACTGTATAGCAATGCTGAGGAAATGGAGACCACAGATATTTGCTAATCTTACTATATGATTCTTTCTACTTCCATCTTTCTATGTTCCTATTCTATTCTTTGAAGCATTTGCCAGCAACTCCCTATTCTTGCTAAACCAATTAACCAAAAATATCTTCACTTATTTGCTCCTACAATTCCTACAGAATCCACTAAAATCCCATGGGTTGTAGAACTCACAAGGAGTCCAGGGGTATAGATAAGTGCACTGACTGTTACAACTAAAAAGAGTGAAGAGGAGGACTCTAAAGATTATCACCTGCTGAGACACATTCTGCAGGATTGCTGTGATGTGTAATAATATCCTATAATGATTAAAGGAAGAAAAATTTTACCTCCATGTCCTCAAAGTCCTCATTGCTGCTCCCCATTTCTTTTATTTTGTCAAGACTTGGCATGACAACTAGCATTCTAAAAGATGACTCTATTATCTTCAACTGAGATTCAAACTGCAGTAAGGGATCCACAAAGCTGACAAGAAAAAGGTGTAATTATTAATGATGAGAGAACAAATAATATAATAGAAATTTAGTGGCCATTTCTTTTTTTTTCTTTTTTTTTTTTGAGATGGAGTCTTGCTCTGTCACCCAGCCTGGAGTGCAGTGGCGCCATCTCGGTTCACTGCAAGCTCTGCCTCCCGGGTTCACGCCATTCCCCTGGCTTCAGCCTCCCGAGTAGCTGGGACTACCAGCGCCCACCACCTCGCCTGGCTAATTTTTTGTATTTTCAGTAGAGATGGGGTTTCGCCATGTTAGCTAGGATGGTCTCGATCTCCTGACCTTGTGATCTGCCCACCTCGGCCTCCCAAAGTGCTGGGATAGCAGGTGTGAACCATGTGCCTGGCCCAGCCATTTCTTAGTGATAAACGAAAATGAGATTCAGCTTTTGTCTTTATATGACAGATGAGTCTTAAGTATTATCTTAAAAATGATAATGTTTTAAATATAAAGGAATTAATTTCTTTGTAAATATTATCTATAAACAATTATTTAGAAATCACAATATATTTCTCCATAAACATAATAATGCGAAGAGTGGTTACATTCCCAGCCAAGTCCACAAAGCCATGCTAAGCTTTAAACAGTTGAACTATATTACTACCACAGTTTCTGTAATCAATCATGTTTTCCATATCTTAGTATTTCTTACACTGAGATGCATCTTCAGATTGATGGCAAATGAAGCTTGTCTAAGCAGCTAGAAAGATTATCTGCCTGTCTATACAATACAGAAAGACTAGAAAAGAGTATGAGAAAGAAATAGTAGTTGCCAAATTATAGTGGTGGAATTTGGAGTAATTTCTTATTTTTCACAATTACATGTTTTAAAGAGATAACATTTTAAATACATCCAATTAGGGAAATAAAAGAGCATGATAGCTTATCATACCTGGAGTTCACAACCAGGATCACGGATTCGTTACTTAAGAGGCCTGAGTATGCATCCAATAGGCTGCTAACTTTATGTACCTAAGTACCATGTTAAAAAAAAAAAAAAGGAAGAAGAATTAATGATTACAGAACAGCGAGATTCATAATAGCATGTGTACTTCTCCCTTTTACAGAGACTAAAGGAACCAAATCAGACTGGAAAACACGCTCAAGAGTTCATAGAAGTGTTAAGACCAAACAAATTGTAATTTAAAATTACAATATGTTTGCCTAAGTGGAGGTCTTTTACAGTCAACAACTATGCTTATATAATTTGCATTTCCAGACAGCATTTTGTAAGGTGTGTTCTTTACCAGATGCACTTCTGTATACCACTATAACTATTAAGTCCCACCTACACAGTGTGGAGTCTGCCTATAAAAATGCCAGCAGGGCCGGGCGCGGTGGCTCACGCCTATAATCCCAGCACTTTGGGAGGCTGAGGCGGACAGATCATGAGATCAGCAGATCGAGACCATCCTGGCTAACACAGTGAAACCCCACCTCTACTAAAAATACAAAAAAATTAGCCGGACGTGGTGTCTGGTGCCTGTAGTCCCAGCTACTCTGGAGGCTGAGGCAGGAGAATGGCAGGAACCCAAGAGGCGGAGCTTGAAGTGAGCCAAGATGGCGCCACTGCACGCCAGCGTGGGCGACTGAGCGAGACTCTTGTCTCAAAAAACAACAAAAAAAGACTGACTAAACTCACACTATGGAATGAGAACCACTACAGGGTAATGTGCAGCTGTTGAATACAACAATTTAGGCTTTAAAAGTGATAATTAAAGGAATTCCACTAAGAATTTATCATTCTTTTTTTTCCAAGAAACTGGAGAACTAGACCTCCAATAGCCAAAACAATCTTAAGAAAGAACGTGGAGGTATTACAGTTATGATTTTAAGCTATAATACAAAATTAAGTAATTAAAAGTGTATGGACTGCTGTAAAAACGGACTCATAGACAAATTGAATGAAATAAAAAGCCCAGAAATAAACCCATTAATATATGGTCAACTAATCTTTGATAAGGGAGCCAAGAATTCACACTGGGCAAAGGACAGTCTCTTCAATAAATGGTGTTGGGAAAACTGAATATCCACAAGCAAATAAATGAAATGGGAGCCTTATACCATATACAAAAGTTGGTTTGAAATGGATTAAAGACAAATGTAAAGATGTGAAACTGTAAAACTCCTAGAAGAAAACATAGGGAAAGAGCTTCTTTACATTGGTCTTGGCAAAGATTTTTTGGGTAGGACATAAAAAGCACAGGCAACAAAAGCAAAATTAAACAAGTGAGACTACATCAAACTAACAAGCTTCTGCACAGCAAAGAGAGCAATTAACAAAATTAAAATGACAACCTATGGAATGGGATAAAATATTTGTAAAACATAAATCAGATAAGGTGTTAATATCCAAAATGTATAAGAAACTCATACAATTCAATGACAAAGAAAAAAAAAAAAAGCAGATAACCCAATTACAAATGGGCAAAAGACCTGAATAAAAATTTTTCCAAAGAAGACATACAAAAAGCAGTCCCTCTGAGAACTGGAACAAGACAAGGATGTCCACTCTCACCAGTCCTCTTCAACATAGTACTGGAAGTCCTAGCCAGAGAAATCTGACAAGAGAAAGAAATAAAGGACATCCCAATCCATAAAGATGTCAAATAGTCACTGTTTGGTGATAATGTGATAGTTTACCTTGAAAACCCTAAAGACTCCTCCAGAAAGCTCCTAGAACTGATAAAAGAATTCAGCAAAGTTTCCAGATACAAGATTGATGTACACAAATCAGTAGCTCTTCTATATACCAACAGCGACCAAGTGGAGAATCAAATCGAGAACTCAACCCCTTTTACAATAGCTGCAGAAAAAAAAAGACGAAACAAAAACAAAACAACAACAACTTAGGAATAGACCTAACCAAGTAGTCAAAAAACCACTGCAAGAAAAACTACAGAACACTGCTGAAAGAAATCATAGACGACACGAACAAAAGGAAACACATCCATGCTCATGGATGGATAGAATCAAAATTGTGAAAGTGACCATACTGCCAAAAGCAATCTACAAATTCAACACAATCCCCATAAAAATACCACCACCATTCTTCACAGAATTAGAAAAAAAAAATTCTAAAATTCATATGGAACCAAAAAAGAGCCCGCATAGCCAAAACAAGACTAAGCCAAAAGAACAAATCTGGAGGCATCACATTATCTGATTTCAACCTATACTATAAGGCCATAGTCACCAAAACAGCATGGTACTGGTATAAAAATAGGCACATGGACCAATGGAACAGAATAGAGAATCCAGAAATAAACCCAAATGCTTATAGCCAACTGATCTTTGACAAAGCAAACAAAAACATAAAGTGGGAAAAGGATAATCTTTTCAACAAATGGTGCTGGGATAATTGGCTAGCCACATGTAGGAGAATGAAACTGGATCCCCATCTCTTACCTTATACAAAAATCAACACAAGATGGATTAAGGACTTAAATCTAAGACCTGAAACTGTAAAAATTCTAGAAAATAACATTGGAAAAACCCTTCTAGATGTTGGCTTAGGCAAAGATTTCATAACCAAGAACCCAAAAGCAAATGCAATAAAAACAAAGATAAATAGCTGGGACTTAATTAAACTAAAGAGTTTTTGCATGACAAAAAACAGCAGAGTAAACAGACAACCCACAGAGTGGGAGAAAATCTTCACAATCTTTACATCTGACAAAGAACTAATATGCAGAATCTACAACAAACTCAAACAAATCAGTAAGAAAAAAACAAACAATCCCATCAAAAAGTGGGCCAAGGACATGAATAGACAATTCTCAAAAGAAGATGTACAAATGGCCAACAAACATATGCAAAAATGTTCAACATCACTAATGATTAGAGAAATACAAATCAAAATTACAATGCAATACCACCTTACTCCTGCAAGAATGACGGTAATCAAAAAGTCAAAAAACAGTAGATGTTGGCATGGATGTGGTGATCAGGGAACACTTCTACACTGCTGGTGGGAATGTAAAGTAGTACTGCCACTAGGGAAAACAGCATGGAGATTCCTTAAAAAAACTAAAAGTAGAACTACCGTTTGATCCAGCAATCCACACTACTGGGTATCTACCCAGATGAAAAGAAGTCATTATTTGAAAAAGAAACTGGCACACACATGTTTATAGCAGCATAATTCACAATTGCAAAATCGTGGAACCAACCCAAATGCCCATCAATCAACGAGTGAATAAAGAAACTGTGATATATATATATATATATATGAATATATATCATATATATGACATATATATGAATATATATCATATATATGACATATATATGAATATATATCATATATATGACATATATATG
>NW_012119487.1:1464949-1487110 GCF_000951035.1 Colobus angolensis palliatus | reverse complement strand
AGTTTGCTGAGAATGATGGTTTCCAGCTGCATCCATGTCCCTAAAAAGGACACGAACTCATCCTTTTTTATGGCTGCATAGTATTCCATGGTGTATATGTGCCACATTTTCTTAATCCAGTCTGTCACTAATGGACACTTGGGTTGATTCCAAGTCTTTGCTATTGTGAATAGTGCGGCAATAAACATACATGTGCATATGTCTTTATAGCAGAATGATTTATAATCCTTTGGGTATATACCCAGAAATGGGATTGCTGGGTCAAATCGTATTTCTGCTTCTAGATTCTTGAGGAATCACCACTATCTTCCACAATGGTTGAACTAGTTTACAGTCCGACCAACAGTGTAAAAGTGTTCCTATTTCGATTGGAGAATATTATTCTAAGTGAAGTAACTCAGGAATAGAAAACCAAACATTGTATGTTCTGTGATATGTGGGAGCTAAGCTATGAGGACACAAAGGCATAAGAATGATACGATGGACTTCGGGGACTTGGGGGAAAGAGTGGGAGGGGGGTAGGGATAAAGGCTACAAATATGTTGCAGGGTATACTGCTCAGATGATGGGTGCACCGGTCTCACAAATTACTGCTAAAGAATTTACTCTGTAACCAAATACCACCTGTACCCCAATAACTTATGGGAAAAAAGACATATAAATGGTGAATAGGAACATGAAAAATGCTCAATATTATCAGTATAATAATATTAATTATCAAGGAAATGCAAATTAAAATCACAGTGAGACATTACCTCACACCTGTTAGGATGAGTATTATCAAAAAGATGAAAGATAATAAGAGCTGGTGAGAGGATGGAAAAAAGGAAATCCTTGGATGCATGTAAACCCTTGGTATGAATGTAAATTGGCATGAAAACAACCACATGGAAAACAGTATGGAGATTTCTAAAAAATTAAAAATAGAACCACCATATGATTCAGCAATCCTAATTATGGTTATTTATCCAAAGAAAAGAAAAGCAGGATATCAAAGAGATATCTTTACTCCCATGTTCATTGCAGCATATTCACAATAGTCAAGATATGGAATCAACCTGTGTCCTCTGATAGATGAATTGATACAGAAAATATAATATCAGATATTGAAGAGTTCCAAAATTCAAAACTGTCAAATTGTAAAATTTCTTAAGAATTTATAATTCAATATGCAGCTAATAGGAGTCTCACAAAGAATGGAGAAAATATGAAGAGAAAAATTATCCAACCGATAGTGTAGTATAATTTCTCAGAGATAAATGGCTGGAGCCTTTAGATTGGAAAGGTGTGAGTGCCCAGTATATTTGAATTTAAAAAAAAAAACACCAGAGACATTTTTATACAATTCCAGTTTACCAAAAATAAAGATAAATCTTAAAGGCTTCGACAGAAAGAGTCCAGGTGACAAAGGCTAGAGAATCAGACCACCATCATGGTTTCATCAGTCATAATGGATGCCACAAAACAATGTAAGTTATTTTTTTTAAGAGAAAATGACCTGTGACCTAGAGATATGGCTGAAGTAGTAATTAGTGATGACTGTTTTCATGGTGCTAGTTTCTTTCTTTCTTTCTTTTCTTTCCTTTCTTTCTTTCTCTCTCTCTCTCTCTCACTCTCTTCTCTCCCCCTCCCCCCTCCCTCCCTACTTCTTTCCTTTCCTTGCCTTGCCTTTCCTTTCCTTTCCTTTCCTTTCCTTTCCTTTCCTTTCCTTTCCTTTCCTTTCCTTTCCTTTCCTTTTTCCTTTCCTTCCTATTCCTTCCCCCCTCCTTTCTTTTCTTTCTTTTCTTTTCTTTCTTTCCCTAATCTACATTGCATGACTTTTAAAAATAAGAGAATACCATTTTTGTAAAACTATAAAAGCATTTGAAATTGATCATATATTCACTTCATGAAGAAAATCTCATTAAGCTCTGGAAGTTAGAAACTGTATGGGCCAATGCTGCAAGACTTTATGTTACAAACATAAGAATGGGACAAAAGATGTTTAATACAGTTAGACGAATTTATACTTTACCTCACACCTACACAAAATGGATCATAAATATAAATGTAAGGCTAAAACTATAAAACCCTTAGAAGAAAACAGTCATTTTTGGTTAGGAAAAGTTTTTTTTCTTTTTAGATGCAACACTAAAACCATGGCCCACAAAATAGAAAAAAATGGTAAATTGGACTTGATCAAAACTAAAACCTCTTGCTCTTCAAAAGATGCCATTAAGAAAAATAAGACAAACCATATACTGAGAGAATATATTTGCAAGTCATACATTTTACACTCAATACTGTTTATAAAATACTTCTGAAGATATTGTATGAAGTCCGCATGAAGAAAAAACTTTACTAAATATTCAGATAAGCAGAAAGAAAACATGTTTCTAATGATAAGACAATAGTTTAAGGAAGTATTCATGAATTAATCTGTAAATTCAGTGTTTCAACTCAAAATGCCAAGAGAAATTCTGGAAGGAATTTGACAAGTATATATCAAAGTTCCTCTGAAAGTGTAAATAATTAAAAGTAGCTAATACATTTTTGAAAAAAAAAATAAGTGGATAGATTACAAAAGATTTTGTGTTTTACATCTGAGCTATCTGCAGTAGTTAAAGATTTGTCTGATACCTCCTTTACTGCTATAATTTGATGTGTTGGCAATGCCTACCTCTGCTGAAGTTAAAAGCTGCTGCTTGCTGCTGCTGCTGCCTCTGCCATCTGTCAAAGGCATTGATACTGTTGCTAGGGCTTCTTGATTACAGCCCCATCGCTGCGGTAACCCATTAGCAAAAGAGCCAGGTTCTGCACAAAAGGTGCTCTCACTTTATAGCTAAAGTCACAGGTGACTGAATTCATTCATCATTTTCAAATGGTCATTGTTTTACTCTTTTACAACAGCCCTGTCTTTGTAGGACTTAGCAGCTGAGACTGTGCTATTAATATAGTGAGAAGCACTCATCAACCTCTCATACTAGCCCACTGTCTTTGAATCACTTTCACACACCTTGATAATCTTCAGCTAGGAGGTGTCTTTCCCTGCGGGCTCTTCCATCCTGCTACTCCTGCCTTATCTTGAGTGGCCCAGACATGCCTCAATGCCAGCAAGAACTCAGTTTCTACATCAAGCAAGTTTATGTTTTGTTTCCAACGAGCCATTTGACTGTCTCCTTCTCTCTTCTTGCAACTCCTATTTCCAGCCTAAGTCTGTGTCATTCTTTTGAATATAATTGGGTTTCTGAAGTCGGCCTTTTCCACAGCTAAGAGAAATGTAGGTTCTGTTGCTGAAAAACAAATTAAGACCTGGGAATGGTAGTCCAGTTTTTGCTTTCTTGGAACCACAGTTGTACTATGCATGCTTAGGAGTTGGTTCACTAATTCCTGTTATTCATCAATAGAGACAAATTGATGGAGTTGATTAATTTGTTTCTGTAATTGGAATGCCATAATTAACTATTTGCACTTTCTAAATTTTCTGTGCACTTTATATTTTTAATAAAACTCCTTATCATACTACTGGCAGCAATTGTGTTTGGACTATTGTGCTTCTCTAATAGTGTATACATGTAACTAGATCAAAATTTAGTGTGATCATCTCTAACTGATGGCAAATCTCTATTTTAAAATTCCTTCAAATCCACATAGGAAGGTATCTTTCCATTTTATTCATCAGGACCCCCCTCCCACACTAGGGAAAAAAAAAAAGGAATTTTCAGTGGCTTAGAGACAAAGAAAAACAATTTGATGATATAAAAATAAAGGCTAAAAGAAAATAAAGAATAAAAGTTAAGACAAAATGAAGGATTTAAGGGTGAGGGACATTTACAAACACGCATAGTAAACAGCCCCTTTACAAGAGCAAAAGATGGATTGTAAATATAGACTTCATCAAAATATAGATATAGTTTGATCCAGCAATAAAACTTAGATTATTCATAGAGGCATGTTTTGAATGGAGTTTTAAAGTAATATACCTTATTTATTTATTTGAACATGTGAAAAGATAATACACATGCATGTGCAGTACAGTACAAAAGCGTAAACAGTGAACAATGTTTTCAAGTCTTCCCGTTCTCTAGCTCCCATCCTCTAATTTCCATACCCAGAATCTACAGTTGTTACTGCTTTCCTGTGCATTCTCCTAGCAATAGAATATGCAGATATAAGAATGTTAATGATACTCTTTTGTGAGCAGTTTTAGCCTCTAAGGTATGTATATATAGGAATTGGTTCTATGTTTTCCTGTAACTGCTGCCACTGTGCTCTGTCCCTCTTCTCTGCCAACTCCCTTGCCCTATCTTTCCCTGATAGATGGCTGTCTCCCTTGTGGACTATTCTAAGTCTGATTTCATTAATTCTCCATCTTGTTTTGGTTATTAATACAGTCTCATTATTGTTAGTACTAAATCCTGTTTATTTAAAATCTTCAACTTTATTGTTGGTTCAAAAGTCTTCCTTGATACCCAGAACAGGCAAGGATTTTGGTTTTAGGGTAAACACAGTATACAGCAACTCTGCAGCCACTTGCTAGCTATGTGACTATGAGCAGGTCACTTTCTGCCTATGTTTCCCCATTTTCAAGGTAGTACTTACCCCACAGGGCTGTTGTGGGGATTAAATGAGTTATTCATTTAAAGCACTTAGAATCGGCCTAACATGTCATCGGTACTATGTAAGTTTTAGCTATTTTTACTATCATTGGAATGGGGAAGGGATTTCCCTCTCTCACACCTCTCTGTACTCTGTTCCCTTTCTCATCTTCCCTGTCTTTGTATCTCTGGAGTTGTGGGTGGCTGAGGAATTAGGGGAAATATGTTTCCTTTTTGGTCCATCCATGAAATAATTTATTGTCCCCTTCCTGTTGGTGATTCGTTCTGGCACAGCAGGTGGTGCCCCCAACAGTCCTGCTGATGAAGAACTCAATCTACTAGGGGAGTGTCACTTTCAAGGTCCAGCTACATGTTCTAGAAGATCCCCACTGCACTGTGTTTTGGTTTTTTGTTTTTAAATTTTGAAGCATCAGCCCACTTGACCCAGGTGCAGGGGTTCCCAACAGCCGTCAGCCCTCAATTATACACTTCAACTCAGATGTCTGTTATTACTTATAATGAGTATCTATGTGTTTCATCATCTATAATTTTGTTGCAGCAGCACCACTATCCTGATTAAATAAGTCACCAAGGTATTGAACTTTTTAGCAAAGCTTAAAGGAACCTTCATGACTAAGTCTGTGCTTACCTCTCTATCCACAACTCCTATCATTCCTCTTGACTAGTCTTCATTTTAGATACACCTTTTATCTTAGATGGATACTGCAGGGTGCTGTTTAGACCATCCCTCTCCATTTCAGTACTGAAATACTCTTTCTACAACTTATGGAAATGTTGGCAGCTGAGAGCTCTTAGGTAAGTATTCTTGAGAATTCCCTTAGCCAAAGAGCCTTCCTACCTAAGATCACATCCCCTCTCTGGGAGCAACCTACATCTAATGACTAGTTGACATGGGGAAATAAAGACCAAACCTCATTGCCTTAAAGAAGGTCAACTTTGAAAGGTCATACCAGTTACAAAGCGCCCTGCAGAAGTAGCTGAGACCTATTTTGCAAGTGCATTGCCATTCAACACCTCCTTGTACTTAATCCTGCTTCCTTCACCTTGCCTCCACTACTAATCCCCAAGTATTGATCCAAAGAGCACATCCACTGTTATTTTAGAGTCTGCTTCCTTGGGAACCATAACTAAAATCTATAATTCTACAAATGTATGTTGCTTTTTCTTTCTCCACGCCTTTACAGGTGCTGTTTCCTCTCCTTGGAATGTACTTCACCTTCATCTAGGCATTCTACTCATCCTTCAAAGTCCAGCTCAAATCTTGTCTGGCCCAAAGTCATATTTGAATGTCCCTCCAAATGTACTTCTATCATTTCCTGAATATTGTAACTTCTTCATAACCTGTTGCAGTTTCTAACTACTGAGTTTTTTGTAAATCTCTCCCATTGGACTGTAAGGAATTTGGGGCTAGTGTTTGAGTTTTCTTCTACTTTGTTTCTCAAAAAGATAGCATAATATTTAATGCATAGCAGATTATCAATAAATATTTATTGAATGAATGAATGAGCAATTGAGTGTAATTCTAAACTGCCTCTTTCTGACTCTATGAACTATACAAATGGGAAAGGATTAAATGACCCTGTGTAATAGAATATGATTTTATTAACAACTCTCCTCATGTCCTGGCTGGAAATATCAATTTGTCCACCAAATGTTATCCATGTTTTACTTTAATTATCAGCAACTTCGACCTATGGATTATGAAGGAAGTCTATAAAAGTTTTAATATCCACACTGAAGTATTTCCTTTCTAAAGGTAGAAGATTACATATTTTCTTATGGTAGCCCTCCCCTATTCCTTCTGTATTAATTTGGATGTGGAGTAAAATGATGGTAGGGTCTATTAGAGGTTCAGAATTTTAATACAATTTTTAAGGTGACTGGGTGAATATCCACTAAGACAATACCGTGCTACACACTGCAGAGAACACAAAGATGAATAGTCACAATCTCTGCTCTCAAGAGATCAAAGACAAGAAATTTGCAAAAGATCTAGAAAACAATAAGATAAATGGAAAAGGAAAGATACAAACTGGAATGGCTCTCAAATAAGGAAATAATATCATTCAATAGAGACTAGGTAGAAAGGGCTTCAGTTTGATGGGAAGGGTTTCCACAGTGATGATGGAAGGTAAAATATGAGTGAGGAGACTATCCTAGAGACCAGTCAGTTGATGGAGGATGGGTGGGATAAATAGTAGCATTGGTAAAGAGTTTCATCCTTTTAAATTAGTACTGAAGGTCATTTTCAGGAGCATGAGAGAGTGAAGAAGAGATGACGCTGCAGGGACATACAGGCAAAAACAATTTTTAACCAAATTGCCTTTTTTACCCTTTCTACCCCAACACATGTACTTTAAACGTTACTTGTAACATCCTTGTAATGGAAACAGTTAAAAAGTTATTTTTTTCCAAGAGATTTCAATTACATTGATATCCTTATAGAATATCACTTACCATGTGGTGCCGTTTCACACTGTAATGCAGAATCTGGAGACTACTCACTAGCCAGAAAGAAGGAGATTAGTTAAAAAGGAATGAACATAGCCTCTTATCGTGTTAGTGGGGCCTGATTTTCTAACCTGAAGCTACTATGACCTTAATGTCAAAGCCCAACAAGGACATGCACACACACACTAAAACTATAGACAAATTTCTGTGAGTATTACTGGACAACTCTTAACAAAAAGATTAGCAGGCAGACTATGGCAGCACATTAAAAGAATGAAACACTGTACCCTAGTAGTATTTATTACATACAGGATGGTTCAATAAAAGAGAATCTATAATACAATTCTCAACATTAATTGCTAAAGAAGAAATTCTACACAATAACTTTTGAGTTCCAAGTTTATAAGATTTTAAATATAAACTTGATAACATTTTTAAATAAAATGGCTATGTAGTTCATGTCTTAACGTGACAGATAAAAAAGAGGGTACCAAGTGTAATCAGAAAATAAATAGAGCATTCTTATTAAGGTAAAGAATAAAACAAAGGTTACCATTACTACCGCCATCATTTATCATTTCTGGAAGTAGCATCAAATATTATTTTAAAGTAGAAATAAATGCATATATTAAAATTGGAAAGAAAAATATAATTTTGTTTGAATTATAACTTCATGGGAAAAAGTATGAGGGCCTTTTAAATTTTCAATGTTATCAAAATAATTTGATTAGAAGTGGAGTTATCAGTTACTGAAATGATTGATAAAATTGCCTTATGAAATTTTTAGAATCTGTTATGTTTTTCTTTACTTGCTTGGAGGAGGTAGCCCTTTGATAATTATTTTATGTCTTCTATTTTAATTGGTATATTTAGATTTTCTAGATCTTCTTTGATTCTTTTTTAAAAAATAAACTTTTTATTAAATTCAGATCTATAGGAAAGTTACAAAGACAGTAAATTCTCATGTATCCTTCAACCAGTTCCCCCCAGTGTTAACTAAAATCTTACATAATCATGGCACATTTTTCAAAACTAAGAAATTAACATTATTACAATTACATTAACTAAAATTCAGACTTTATTTGGATTTCACCTATTTTTCCACTAATATCCTTTTCTTGTTATAGGATCCAGTCCAGGATTCTATGCTGTATTTAGTCAGCATGTCTCCCCAGTTTCCTCTGATCTCTAAAAGTTTAGCAGTCTTTCCTTGTTTATGACCTTGACAGTTTTGAAGAGTACTGGTTAGGTATTTTGTAAAATGTACCTCTATTTGGATTTATCTGATTTTTCTTTTTCACATAATTAGACTGGGAATATAGCTTTGAGGAAAAAATATTACAGAGTGAATGCCTGCCTGTCTCATCATGAAAAAAAAAAATACAAGATTTGAATTTATTTATTAGTACTACTATTTTTCTCTTCCTGAATTCAAATATTCAACTTCATCTTTATATGGGTCATTTTCTTTCTGCCATCCTTAGATTTATTTTGTTTTATTTGTATAAATTCTTGCTTTCAATACTTGATTTCATTATTCTCATTTTTTTCTGGTTTATTTTTCTAAGTATTAAAGGCTGTAAATTTTTCTCTGTGACCCCTTTGGCTGTATACTACAGGGTTTGATGTGTAGTATTATCAATACTTTGTAGTTTCCTATTAATTTCCTCTTTGACCCAAGAATTGTTTAAAATAGAAAGTTTACTTGACAAGCGATAGGTTGTTTTTCGCTTATTTCATAAATTCATTGTTAGTTTCTAAATTTTTGCACTGTAATCAGAGAATATGTCTTCTATTTCTACTTTTTGGAATTTATACAGAGATTTCTAGCCTAATACATGGTTACGTTTGTGAATGTTCTATGGTCATTAGGGAAAAAAAGGTACATTCTTTGTTATTATGGATACAGAATAATGTATAGTTTTCTCTCTGTCATCTGTCACTCATACACACATATATACACAAAAATGCCTCCTCTTATCTCTATCTATTATGTCCTAAAGCCTTACTTGCTTTTGGATTCCTTGTCGACGTGCTGACAGAGGTGAATTAAAGTCTTCTACTACTAATGCTGCAAAAGAGTAGCATGTATTAATACATAAACCAGAAACTTTCCTACAGTTTTTTTTGCTCTATCAATTTAGATGGTACTATGATATATAGTATATGGATTGTGCTAATTTTCCATAGCTGTGCATCAATTTATCCAAATTTAATGGCTTAAAAATACCTAGTTATTATAGTGTCTTATGTCAGAAGGTTCAGTCTCAGTTTAGCTGTAGTCTGCTCAGGGTCTCACACAGATGGACTCAGGATGTCAACTGGGAGTGCTTTCTCATTTGAGGCTCAGAGTTCTCTTTCAAGGTCAGTTAGATTGTTGGGAAAATTCAATTGTTTGAGGCTGTCAGATTAAAGACCCTATTACTTTGCTGGCTGTGGCTGAGGGCAATACTCAGCATCTAGAAGCCGTGTGCGGTTTCTTGCCGTATGACCTGTTCCAGAGGCCATCTCAGGCTACCAATCTCCGACTTCTGTCTCCAATCTCCAGACCCAGACTTAAAAGGGTCATGTGATTAGGGCAGGCCACTCAAATACTCTTCCTTTTAACTCAAAGATAACTCATTAGTAACCTTAATTATAGCTGTACAATTCCTTCTTCTACATTATATAACATATATATCATGAGATATATATGTTATAACATCTCATATCATGAGAATGATTTCCCATCATATTCAGAGCTTCATCCCATACCCTTCCTTTCTTAATATTTCAGCTTCAAGTGGAGGGATTGATATAAGATGTGGACAGTAGGGGACAGGAATATTGGGAGCCATCTTAAAATTCTTCTTACTACATAGATTTTCATAATTATTTTATCATTGTAATGGATTATGAACTTTTTCATAATGTGATACATTTAAAAAATCACCTTTACTGCCTTAAAGCTTATTTTAAAGCTTGAAATTCAAGTTTGTCTGAATTATGATCCCAACACCTACTTCGTGGTTGTTTACACTTTTTTGGTATTCCTTTTTTCCATCTTTTTATATGCAACCTTTTTGAGATACTTTGTTTTTTAAATGCCTCTAGTATGTAACATATTGCTGGACTTTATTAGTGATTTAACTATATTTCTTTCTCTTTCTACATAAGTTCAATCTCTTGTCATTTATTCCATAACAGATTTTGTCACTGTATTTTATATGTGCTTTTATTGTTGTTACCTTGAAATATCTTATTATTTGATGTTTTTCTCCTCACTTTGTATGTGTGTGATGTGGTGTTTTTGTGTGTTTCTTTAATACGAAAGGTTTATATTCCTGTTGTGATGATGTTTAGGATTACAATAACTTCTTATATTTATTCCTCAAAACTTTAGACAGAATCTGTTGATTCCCAACTATGAGCAAAGATGAAATTAGTTCATTTCTATTTTCTTTGTCACTCCTCATAAAATTTTAGTTGATTTTATTAGTGAAACCTTTATGCATTTGTGTTTATATTGCTTGTTTACTTTAATAACCCCAGGTTTTAAAAATGAAATCAATGTGCTTATGACCTTTCCCCTTATCTTTTATTTTTGTTATACTTGTTATTAGCGATATCACTTTTATACTTGCAAGATGTAGAATATTTACATTCAGTTATGTAACAATAATCCTCCTTCCTTTGTGTCTTAGCCCTTCATGTAAGCAGATTCTGTGCATACTGCCAGACTTTCCCCATTCATTTCTTGTTGAGCTAAAGTTCATTTTCTTTGACTTTATTTAAGAGAGACTCATGAGAATCACATTCCTTGATTTTTTTTCACATTAAGACTGTTACACTGAGTTAAAGTTTGGCTGCATATAATATTCTTGAGCTATAATGTTTTCATAAGCATTTTACAGACATTGTTCCATTGTCATCTAGCATTGTTGTGGAAAAGGCTAAGGTTAGCTACTTTTTCTGTCTCCTATATAGACCAAATGAACCTTTTTCTCCCTCTCTGGATTTCCAAAGGATTCCTTGTTTATTTTTGAAATGAAGTAACTTTGCAAGGAAAGAGCTCATCTTTGATTGACTTAATTTTTCTAAGGACATAGTCTGCTTTTGAATCTATATGTTCATGGAACATTTTATTAAATTTTATTTACATATTTTCTTCTCCTCTGTTATTTTGGTTCTCTTCTTTAGTGATACCAGTTATGCTTATATTTTATCTCATTTCTGAAGTCTTTCTAGCTTACCTCAGTCTGGTCCTTAATTCTCCTTAGCACAGTTTTAGCAATATTCATTTTCTTTGCACTGTTTCCAACATTGCTTTTGGCCTCTTAAGAGTATTTTTAACATTCCATTTTTTTCCTGAGCTGCACTATATCTTTCCTAAATTCTTATATATCTACTTTGAGATCACATTTTATAGATAAAATCACTCCATTAAGTTAAAACAGTTTTTCATCTGCCGTTTGATATTTTTCCAGTTTTAATTGTCATTGATTTTTTTACTTTTCTACTTTTTTCTTATAAAATATTTGTTTAGATCCTGTATTGATTCTTTAAAAATTATTGCTTATTAGAATAAATTGGGCTACTTCCAAATCAAATATTTTCAAGACTTTCACCTGGAGGAATGTTCCTCTTGATCCAGCATAGTATGTGTAAATTTGCTCTTTTAGCTTTACTGTTTCCCAACTATTTCACCCTGGCAGCATTAGAGCTACTGCAGAATTGGCCTCCTTTACCCTGGCCCACCTGCAAGCAACAACAGCTTGTTTGTGTGATTTCTTGTTTAGTTCAGCTTCACCAGCTTATCCTTGGTTCAAAACCAGAACCAAAGAAGGTTTACTTAATGTATGCATTCCATTCCCCTTTCTCTGTCTAAGCTACTCACCTTGCTTTCCTCACATCCATATCACCCGGGAAAAGCGTCAGTCAGCTATCCAGGGAGGTATCTCTGGGTCCAAACATGTGAACAAAAGCCCTATTCCAGGCATGTCATATTTCCATACAATTCAGCTGTTACTCCGTAACTGGAGTGCTTTCCTTGCTGTTTTTAAATATCCCATATTTTAGTAAATGTATGTTACTGGCCTCTACCCTGTCAAAGACTTTGCTTTAACAAAAGTTTCTTAAAATTTATCACAGGATTAAAGACATACAGAAAGAAATTTTAGGACAGATCTAAAATTTTACCCTTGATAAAATTATTGGTATTCTCTTTTCTCTCTCTCTGTCTCTCTTTCTGTCTCTGTGTGTGTGTGTGTGTGTGTGTGTGTGTGTGTGTGTGTGTGTCTACTCTACATTGCTGGAGGAAACTGTAATTGCCTCCCCTGAGGCAGTTGCCAAGCAAGATAATGCTGAGTCTTCTCAGGGGACCCACTCCTACCACTCTTCTTTGCTTCTAGACCCGTAACTAGACTCAAGTTCCAGAGGGTCCCTAAAGTCAAGGTACAAGGTGTGACCCATGAGAAATGTGCTACACTCCAAAAGAATGACTTGAGTTTTCCTATTTCTACAAGCAGAAATCCAGAGAACCTGTTTGGAAATGGATATTAAAGCAGTGGGATAATGGAGGAAGAAACAGAAAGTTGAATTAGGCCAAATGTATTGATATGGGCTCACTAAGCAGAGATTCTGCATTTAATGGTGCAGCTCAGGGAATTAGAAATGGCTCTAACTACTTGTTTTGCTGATTGGCTAAAACATGGACTAAAAAGTGGCCCATGAGGAGAAAGTTAGAAATGCAGACCTGTATAGCTTAATGCAGAAAAGGGATTCAAGGGCTTAGGGAGATTGGAATGTTAGAGTGAATTTGTCATTTAAGACCTAGTCCCTCATGCTGGGAGTGTCCAGAAGACACATCTTTCACCACTACAGCAAACAATTTGTGAGGGAAGTCCCAGCATCCTTGAGGAGCTCTGTGCTTGCTCTTTTCTGTAGATCAGACCCTACCATGGTGGAAACTGCAGCCATTGAATGGAGAAATATAAATATGATGAGGATAATTGGATTTCAGGGTGGCAGGGGCAAAGGGGCAAGCTCAACAGCCAATGGAAAGATGAGTGTGGTTGCCTTAATAAATAACAAAAACTCAAAGCAGCAGTCCAAATAGTCTGACTCTTGTGAACCTATGATATTGGCTAGTTGATCATGGTGTTCCTAGCAGTTAAACAGATAGGAGGCCTATTAAATTCTTATTTGATTTGTGTAAGCACAAAAGTTCTAGTCAAGTGAACACAAACCTAACCTAAATAAAAAATTGAGTCATGATTCCTCAATCATTTCCCAGACCTAAGTTGGCTTATAAACCCAGAATTCCTTTAGTGAAGGGGAGGCGGGGTCCCTTTGAAGAAGGACCTTAGTATACTACCAAAATTTACACTGTGAATCTTTCTCCCAGACTGCCACAAAGGGACCTATGGCCTTTTCCAGGGTAAGTGTGCCTTGGTGAAAGGAAATAATCAGAACTTTTGGGAAGTACTAGACAATGGTTCTGAAATGACAATAATTGAGGGAGACCCAAAATATCATTCTGACCCTCCACTCAGAATAGGAAATTAGGAAGGTCAGGAGATCAATGGAGTGTAGCTCAGGTCCTTCTAACAGTGGGTCCAGTGTGTCCCCAAATCCATCCTGGGTTAGTACGGAGTTATTTGTTATAACTGAGATTATTTTCTCAGTTCTGGAATGCGTAATTGGAATAGACATGCTGAGTAGCTAGTGGAATCCCCAAGCTGCTTGCTGGAGCTGTGAAGTGAGGGATATTATGGCAAGAAAAGCCACATGGAAGCCACAAGAACTGCCTCTACCTAGGAACATAGTAAGTTGGAATCTATACTGCATTCCTAGAGGGATTGCAGAGATTAGTGCCATCATCAAGGACTTGAATGATTCAGAGGTGGTCATTCCCACCACATCCCCATTTAAATTATCTATTTGGACTGTGAAGAAGATAGATCTTGGAGAATGACAGTGGATTACCATAAACTTAACCAGGTAGCAACTCCAAATGCAGTTGCTGTCCCAGGTGTGATTTCATTGCTTGAGCAAATTGACATATTCCCTGGTACCTGGTATGCAGCTATCAATCTGGCAAATGCTTTATTTCTCCATCCCTTTCAGTAAGGTGCACATGAAGCAGTTTGTCTTCAGCTGGCAAGGCCAGCAATACACCTTCACTGTTCTACCACAGGGGCATGTCAACTCTCCAGCTCTATGTCATAATTTAGTTTTCAGGAGTCTTGATCACTTGCCCATCCACAAACATCACACTGATTCATTACATTGATGACGTTGTGCTTACTCGACTTTCTGAACAAGAAGTAGCAATACTCTAAATTTATGGCAGGACCCCTGTGTGCCAGAGGGTGGGAAATAAATCTGACAAAAATTCAGGGGCCTTCTATCTCAGTGAAATTTCTTGGAGTCCAGTAGTGTGGAGCATGTTGAAAAATCCCTTGTAAGGTTAAAGGTAACTTGTTGCATCTGGAACCTCCTAAAACCAAAAAAGAAGCAGAATGTCCAATGGGCCTCTACAGATTTTAGGCAACATATTTCTCATCTGGGTGTGTTACTCCAGCACATTCACCAAGTGATCTAAAAATCTGCTAATTTAAATGGAACCCATAATAAAAGAAGACTCTGAAACAGGTCCAGGCTGCTGTACAATCTGCTCTGGTACTTGGACAGTAGGATCCAGCAGATCCAATGGTGCTTGATGCATCAGTGGCAGATAATGATGCTCTTTGGAGCCTTTGGCAGTGAATTAAGTGCAAGCCCCCAGGATTTTGGAGCAAAGCCTTACTCTCCTCTGCAGATAATTAGTCATCTTTTGAGAAACAGCCTTTGACATGCTACTAGGCCTTAGTGGAGACTGAATGCTTGACCATGTGGCACCAAGTTACCATGTGACCTGAGCTGCTTATCATGAACTTGGTGTTATACCACCCACCAAGCCATAAAATTGGGTGTGCACAGAAGTATTTCATCATCAAATGGAAGTGATATATGTGATCAGGGATGAGCAGGTCTTGAAGGCACAAGTAAATTACATAAAGAAGTGGTCAAAAGCCCATGATCCTTCCTCCTGCTACCCTGCCTTCTCTTTATTTGCCTGCAACTATGGCCTCATGGGGAGTTCCCTATGATCAATTGACAGAGGAAGAAAACAGCCTGGTTTACAGATGGTTCTACATGATATACAGATACAACTTGAAAGTGGATGACTGTATCCCGATAGCCCCCTTTTGGGACATCTCTGAAGGACAATGGTCAAGAGAAATATTCCCAGTGGGCAAAACCCCAAGCAGTGCAATCCTCCCTGTAGGCAGAACTTCGAGCACTGAATCTGATTTTTTACTTTGATTGGAAGGAGAAATAGCCAGATGTGTGATTATATACTGATTCACAGGCTGTGGCCAATTATTTTTCTAGATGGTCAGAAACTTGGAAGGAACATGATGGAAAATTGATGAAGAAATTTGAGGAAGAGATATGTGGATAGACATCTCTGGATTAGCAAAAAGTTTAAAGATATTTGTGTTTCCAGTAAATAGTCACCAAAGGGCGATCTCAGCTGAGGATTATTTAATAATCAGGTAGATAGGATGACACATTCTGTAGATACCAATTGGGCTATTTCTTCAGCTACTATTGTCATTACCCAACAATCTCATGATCAAAGTAGCCATAGTGTCAGGAATGTAAGTTATGTATGGGTCCAGCAACATGGACTTTCATTTGTCAAGGATAACCTAGCTATGGCCACTACTGAGTGGCCAATATGCCAGTAGCAGAGTAAAACACTGAGTCCTTGATATGGCCCAGAGTGATCAGCCGGCTGCCTGGTGCCAGGTTGATTACATTGGACTGCTTCCATCATAGAAGAGGAGGCATTTTGTCCTTACTGAAATAGACACTCTGGATATGGATTTGCCTTGCAGGTATGCAATGCTTCTGCTAAAACTACCATTTGTGGACTTATAGAATGTCTTATCCACCATCATGTTATTCCACACAGCATTGCTTCCGATCAAGGAACTCACTTCACAGCAAAAGAAGTGGGGCAATCAGCTTATGCTCATGGAATTCACTAGTCTTACCATGTTCCCCACCATCCTAAAGCTACTTGATTGATGGAATGGTGGAATGACCTTTTGAAGAATCAGTTATATCACCAGCTAGATGTCAATACCTAGAAGGGCTGGGGCAAGATTCTCCAGAAAACTGAATATGCTCTGAATGTGTTCAATTTATAGTGCTATTTCTTCCATAACCAGAATTCCTGGGTCTATGGATCAAGGGGTGAAAATAGGAGTTGCACCACTCACTATTATCCTTAGTGACCCACTAGCTTCCTGTTCTTGTGACATTATGCTCTGCTGTCTTAGAGATCTCAGTTCTGGAGGGAAGAATTATTCCATCAGGGGACACAACAATGATTCCATTAAACTGGAAGTCAAGACTGCCACCTGGCCACCTTGGTCTCCTTGTGCTTCTGAGTCAACAGGCTACGAAGGGAGTTATGGTGCTGGTTGGACTGACTGATCCACACTACTGAAGAGAAAGTGGACTACTATTCCATTATGGAGGGAAGGAAGAGTATATCTACAATACAAAAGATCCCTTAGTGTGTCTCTTAGTATTTCCTCTTAATTTTGTTCTGAATACATATCTGTGTGTATATATTAGCAAATATTTTTTCTTTTCTTATTCTCTTATCACATAATATAAAATGTAATGACTTCATATTCTAGTATTTAAGTATTGTTAATGTTACATCATATTATTTAAGTTACAGGACATCAAGGAGAGAGCAAACATGCTGAAGGACTTTATCTCCTCCTCTGATAAGGGTTTAGTGCATTTTCATTTGTATGCAGGACATATGTAGGAACAGGAATTGAAAGAAATTGAAGAATGTGTAAGCAGAAACTCAGTTGTATGTAAGAAAACGCAATTCTCCCTGAGAAAGAAAAAGAGCTGGAGTCCTTCAAAATTAACTGCCTGTTTTTCTGTAGCTAGTGAGATTTATCTCGTCTTCTTTCCCAGGCATTGTGAAGACCCTGTTTCTCTAGCTGTACAGGTGCAAGGTCACTAGACAGATAAGTCGTAAAACATGATTTTTCCTTGAAAAGTAAGAAATGATGTGATGCATGTCTCAATTAATTGAATAACTGTCTTTGTTTCTCGCTTCTCTAATATGCTTCCCCCTGCACAGATTTCCCCCTGCCCCACAAAATGCTTAAAAGGTAACTTAACTCTTTGCTCAGGGCTCAATCCTTTGGATGTTAATCCGACTGGGCCAGTGTACCTAAATAATAAATATTCTCCTCAACCCTATCAGTCTCTCTGATTCCTTATCAATCGTGCTACATTTCAACATGTTAAATGGAATTATGAGCTTGTTATTGACTTTATTTGGAGATTAAATATGGCTTAAGGATATGTATATGGGTTCCAACTTTTCAATGTGGGAACTCATTATAGTTAGTTAATATTATGTGTCAAACTGAGTGAGCCATAGTATGCCCAGATATCTGGTAAACATTATTTTGGTGTATGTCTGTGAGGGTATTTCCAGAAGAGATTAGCATTTAAATTGGTGTTCTGAGTATAGGAGATGACACTCCCTAATGTGGGTCAACATCTTCCAATCCTTTGAGGGCCTGAATAAAACAAGAAGGCAGAAGAATGCTTAGTTTTCTCTTTGCCTGACTACTTGAGTTGGTACACAAATCTGCTGCCCTCAGTGCTCTGGTTCTAAATCCTCAGAACCAGGCTTGACTTTTTATCATCAATTCTCTTGCTCTCAGGCCTTCAAACTGCACCACTGGACCTCCTCGGTCTCTGTCTTGCAGAAAGCAGAATCTAGGACTTCCTAGCTTCTATTATTGTGTAAACCAATACCTTATAATAAATATATTTATCTATATAGTTGTGGTTTCTCTTATCCTTACTAATAAGAGAACCCTTACTAGTCAGGCATGAAGTTAGGAGATTTAATTAATAAAGATGAATTCTTCCAATTGGTAAATTTGGTAAGATTTCTGGATGAGGGCCCTTAGTAATATAATTTTCTTTTTTTTTGCAACCTCCACCTCCTGGGTTCAAGTGTTTCTCCTGCCTCAGCCTCCTGAGTAGCTGGGATTACAGGCACCCGCTACCACACCCGGCTAATTTTTGTATTTTTAGTAGAGACAAGGTTTCACCAAGTTGCCCAGGATGATCTCAATCTCCTGACCTCATGATCTACCTGCCTCGGCCTTTCCAAAGTGCTGGGATTACTGGCGTGAGCCACCATACCCTGCCAGTAATGTAATTTTCTAATGTATTAATAATTCTTTCTCTTAGCAGAACAAAAATTAAGAAAAATAGTCAGAATTAGAAAAAAAGACAAGCTTTTGACTGACTGAAATATTAATAGGAATTCACTTACATATTTGTAACTTCTCTGTAATCACCGATGAGACAAAGTAGTGAAGATAAATTTTAGTATATTACCTCTAAGCCAAAGGTAAAATACTCTAGATAGTTATCAAGCAAGCAAATTCTTTGAAATGTTGACACTTGTCATGGCAACCATGTATTTCAAAGATTCCATTCTGGAATGAATGTGGTAGAACGTACTGGCATGCCCAAGTGGCTACGAATGATCAGCTGTCATTATTGAGGGGTGGGAAAGTTTCTGGTTTCTATGTTACCAGCACTGAAAGGTAGTTCTGCAGACCAACAGTCCAGTAGAAGCTGGGCAAAAGATAAGAACAGAACATTCACAGAAAGGGAAAACTGAATGGCCAATAAATATTTTAAAAGATTTGTAATCTCACTTGAAGTTATGAAAAAACAAACCACTGAAATATTATTTCTCAGCTAGTAAGTTAAAAAATACTAAAATACAAGTAAAAATAATAAAAAATGATAATTTCAAATATTGGCAAAGATAAAAAAAACTTGAACTTTCTCACATGACTGGTGGGATTATAAATGGATATAACTAGTTTGTAAAGAAATTTGTCAAGTTCTAGCAAAACTGAAAATCTACAACCCAGAATTTCCATCTGTAGGTCCACAGAGTGTATAAACATGTATACAATTGATGCACTGAGAGACATGGGGAAGGATGTTTATTGTAGCACTTTTTATAATAGATTTATTAAGATATAATTCACATACCATAAAATTTATCATCTTAAAGTATATAATTCAATCATTTTAAATATATTTACAGAGGTATACAACCATCATTACTATCTAATTTTAGAACATTTTCATTAAGAACAACCTCCAAAGAAACCCTGTACCTGTTAGCAGACATTCTCCCTCACTCTCCCCCAAGTACCTGGCAACCACTAGTCTTCTTTCTGTCTTTTGGACATTTTATGTAAATAGATTTATACAATGTATGACTTCTTCTGATTAGGTTGTTTGGTTTTTATTGAGTTGTGATATTTTATATATTCTAGATGCTAGTCTCTTATCAGATACATAATTTGCAGATATTTCTACCTTTTCTGTGGGCTGCCTACATTTTCTTGACAGTGTCTCTTGAAGCACAAAAGTTTTAAATTTAAGTGAAATTTAGTTTGCCGTTCTTTTTCTTTTGTTGTCTGTGTTTTTGGTATCATAACTAAAAAAAAAAAAAAAGACATTGCCTGCATTTGCTGGCCCAACTTCACAGAGATTAGATTTAGAACTTTTCTAAGAGTTTTATAGTTTTATGCCTTACATTTAGGTCTTTGGTTCATTTTGAATTAGTTTTAGTATATAGTGTGAGGTAGGGGTCTAATTTTATTTTTTGCATCTGGATATTCAGTTGTCTCAGTACAATTTGTTAAAAAGTTGATTCTTTTCCTGATTAATTGTCTTCACATCTTTGTAAAAAATGAATTGACTAAAATGGTTTATTTCTGAACTCAATTGTATCCCATAGATCTATATGTTTTTCCTATACTGGTAGCACACTGTCTTGATTACTGTGTCTTTGTAGTAAGTTTTGAAATCAGGAAGTGTGAATTGTCAAACTTTGTTTGTTCTGGGCTTACAATTACGACATTAGTCTAAAACAATGTAGTTTGAATCAATACCAATTTAGTTTCAATAACATACAAAGGTTTTGCTCCAGTATACCTGATTTCCTCTTTCATCCTTTCTGCTATTATTGTGATGCACACTATAAATATACACACACACACACACACACACACATATACACACACACACACATACATGTTATACATACATATATTTAAACATTGTAATCCCACCAACCCAGTTTTATAATTATTGCTTTATGCTGTTTTCTTTTAAGCATAATAGGAGAACAAAACCAAATACTTTTAAACTACCTCTGTAGTTTATGAGTGTGCTCTCTGTGTAGACTTGAGTTACTATCTAGTATTCTTTTATTTCAGCCTGAGACAATATCTTCAGTATTTCTCATAGGGCAGATCAGATAGAAAAACAATCTTACTTTACTTGTGAATACTTAATTTTTTCTTTCTTTCTTTTTTTTTTTTTTCTGAAGCATAGTTTGGCCGAGTATAGAATTCTCAGTTGGTAATAGACTTTTTTTTTCTTTTTTTGAGATAGAGTCTGGCTATGTTGCCTAGGCTGGAGTGCAGTGGCTCAATTTCGGCTTACTGCAAGCTCCACCTCCCGGGTTCACACCATTCTTCTGCCTCAGCCTCCTGAGTAGCTGGGACTACAGGCACGTGCCACCACACCCAGCTAATTTTTTTGTCTTATCATAGTGATGGGGTTTCACAGTGCTAGCCAGGATAGTCTCGATCTCCTGACCTCATGATCCACCTGCCTTAGCCTCCCAAAGTGCTGGGATTACAGGCGTGAGCCACTGCGCCTGGCCCAGTAATTTATTTTTATGGTTCTTTGTTGTCATCTGACTTCCTTCTAGCCTCCCTCTTCTCTCTCTTCCTCCTGCTTTGGCCATGTAAGATGTGCTGCTTCCCCTTCAGCCATGAGTGAAAGTTTCCTGAGGCCTCCCCAGTCATGCTTTCTGTACAACCTGTGGAACAGTGAGTTAGTTAAACCTTATTTATAAATTACCCAGTCTCAGATATTTCTTTAAAGCAGTGTGAGAACAGACTACTACAGAAAATTAGTACCTAGCAGTGGTGCTGCAGTGGGATAATTAAGGAATCAGAGAGACGGAGGGGTTGAGGAGGAATTATTTAATTATTTAGGTGCACCATCCCAGTCAGATTAACATCCAATGGACTGAGCCCTCAACAAACAGTCCGGTTACCTTTTAAGTATTTTGTGGAGCGGGGGGCGATATGCACAGGGGAAGCATATTACAGAAGCAAGAAACAAAGACAGTTATTCAATTAAGACATGCGTTACGTTATTTCTTATTTTTCAAGGAACAACATGTTTTATAACTTGAGATTATCTGTTTAGTGACCTTGCAGCTGCACAGCTAGAGAAACAGGGTCTTCACAATGCCTGGGAAAGGGAGAGATAAGACTCACTAGCTGCAGAAAAGCAGGCAGTTAATTTTAAAGGACCCCAGCTCTTTCTCTTCTTCAGGGGGAATTGGGTTTTCTTACATACAACTGAGTTTTTGCTTACACATTTTTAATTTCTTTTAATTCCTGTTCCAGTGCATTGTTATAAAGATGCCTGAAAATGTGGAAGCAGCTTTGGAACTGGGTAACGAGCAGAGGTTGGAACAGTCTGGTTGGCTCAGAAAAAACAGGAAGATGAGAGAAAGTTTGGAACATCCTAGAGACTTGAATGGTTTTGACCAAAATGCTGACAGTGGGACCGAGATGGCTAGGCTGAGGAGGTCTCAGATGGACATGAGGACCTTATTGGGCTTGAACTTGAGAGTGATGATTTAGGGAATTTGGTGCAAGAAATTTCTAAGCAGCAAAACATTTAAGATGTGACCTGGCTGCTTCTAACAGTATATGCCCATATGCCTAAGCAAAGAGATAGTCTGAAACTGGAACTTAAAAAGGGAAGCAGAGCATAAACGTTGGGAAAATTTGCAGCCTGACCATGTGGTATAAAAGAAAAACCAATCTTCTGGGGAGGAATTCAAGCCAACTGCAGACATTTACATAAGTGAAGAGGAACCAAATGTTAATAGCCAAGACAACGCGGG